>NC_092632.1:8732886-8892886 GCF_039555335.1 Amphiura filiformis
CATGCTCGACTCACACACAGCGAGGTCAGTCACCGGGCAATTGTCAGCCTCAGTCAGATGTCCTTCGGCTCATGCGTCTCAAAACTATTAAGAGGGCGCACCACCAAATCACTCCACGATTATGTACCAGTGAAATTCGGTTAAAATAGTCCACCGCTTATTTGAGCTTGTGGCGTCTTTATTTTCAAAACGTATTGTCAAAATTTGTCCATTTTCAGCTCATTTGCTTCCAACAAGTGTCTACATGACAAAATATGAGAAAAAGTCCCAATGTTTTATTTCAGAGAGAAATTTGGACAATGTCCGGTTTCGAAAATTGAGTGATTTTTTAAGGTTAAATTTGCACACTTTTTCTTTGCGGCAAAATAGCAAAAAAAGGTTAGCAATATATTCCGTTGAAAGAATAATATTCTATACGTGATTAGCTTTAATTTGATACCAAACTTGATAGATGAAATACGTTTTTGAATTGCTGAGCGCCATCCAAATGTGCGTCTTTCCCTGTGTATTTCAATGGCGCATTTAATGGTGGTGCGCTCTCTTAAACAGGTCAGAACAAAATGGCCATGCGTGGCGGTGGATTCAACCTACCATGGCGATTTCTGCCATGAAGGTATCGGGGCGATGACACTGTGGTCCGCCCCGAGGCAAGTCCTCCAACCACGTGTTTCTGATCTCGTGACTGCTGGGAAAGTATAACGATGATGTAACTTAGCTGACACACGTCACAGCTAAGTACCCAAGAAAATAAATCCGAGACATCGCGCCAGATATTATCGTCTAAAACGTGTCGGAGTCAACGTCACTTCGTAAATTTGTTTGTTTGCTTTACTCTGTTGCAAGTCCTATTCAATTATAGCAAAGTTGTCTCATATCCCTGGGCTAATCAGGTCCCTAACCTTAACATTGACATCGCTAGGCTTGTCATACAAAAATAGGGAGAACTCTCCTACCCAGCCTTCCCTACTGCTGGACATAAAGGTGACTTGTTGACGCAATGGTTAGCTGCATTTCTCACCTGGTAACGATATGGAACACGATCGAGAAAACCAATTTTTCTAATTGTCATTGCGTCGTCGTCGTTGCTACTTTGTTGTTGTGCCATTCTATTTTCATGATTTCGTCTCCACAATTTTGTTTTTTTACAGAATCTTGGTGAAATCTGGTTAGGATTGTATAATAGCATTGCGGAGGAAGAATTCCGTTGGAAGGACGATAGCGCATCAACCTACCGACATTGGGCGATAAATCAGCCTAATAATGTTGATAACAGTCAGAACTGCGTGCAACTCTTGATTCATCCAGTAGAACGGGACTGGGGTTACGATGTGTTTAGTTTATGGAATGACAAAAGGTGTGATAAAAATGACAAATTCGTGTGCAAAATCCAAGTTAGATTTTGATTTAAATGGATTTCGCTCACGGAAAAATAAAAAAGAATTTATAATAAGTTGTCTTTCAAGACCACTGGTATTATAAATAGGTCCCGTTGTAACTTTTGATCATTGGCGGTCACCCTAGCTCAGGGGCAATTTTACCGTGCCTCCTGGCACGTTCGTGCAGTGAGAATAACAATCCGTGCAGTGAGAGTTGAAAATCCGTGCTTTAAACATATTTCTATAATCATGATAATATTCAAGTTTTAACCACACTAATGACCAGGAAATTAAAGCAGTTTCCCTAGCAAACACAAAACGTTTAAATGTCGGGTTATATAGAGGGGATAAAACGTTGCAAATGTTGTCAGAACCTTTTATATAACCTTATATATATATAGTTTTTATAATTTTATGAAATTGTAGGCACCTGTGTGCAATTTGTACAATTATACAGAGTTTTTATCAGTTTTTGCATTCTGATTAATCGATGTAATTTTATCGAGTTCTAGCTATAAATGACAACAAGAATCGGGTCATAAGTAAGTATGCACTTCAAAATCTGTATTTTTATGTAGCTATTTAGTTATGGCAGAAAAAAATCATATCACAAAAAAGTGAGAATGTTGGTCTGACGACAAGCCGTTTGGTTAACATGTTTATTATTTGAAATAAATCTTAATCTTGTAACCAATTAAGGTGTACCCCAATGGTATATACAGTAAGCCAAAGAATTAAGGTACTAGTTATGTTCACCCCTGTATATATCCTAAACAAAGACAGATATGTCATAATTGGAACCAGCAGCCAATAGCTGCAACCTTTAGCTCGAATTTGATACCTCATTTGTTGAAATTGTTCTAGAAATAAAATAACGATCCAAAAACCCAGAAAACACAAGGAAGATACCAATTTAAATTAGTTGCAGTTTGCTCCATTGCATGCCCTATTGATTTGCACACAAAGCGTTCGCGAACAAGAGTACAAGCGTCATGCTTCCATTGATTAGCACGTTAAAATTAGTGGCGTGCTTTCATTGATTAGAACACAAAAGTGCAACTTTTGATTTCGTTTCTTTATTAGGTTTTAGATCACCGGTTTTTTTTAATTCTCAACCAATTTCAACAAATAATGAAGAGCTTTGTTGCAAAAGCACTTACATCCACTTTTTGACTTTTTGAGAAAAACAGCTATTACTTCGATTTGATTAAATTTGGGTTCAGATAAAGTGTTGATGAATAGAAACTAAAAGAATAGGTTTGGTACAAATTTCAAGCCTTCTTATTTATTTTATTATTTATTTTATATCGCGCCTTTTGTGAATGTAAGGGCTTTTGCAACAAAATAAATTTGCCCCTTTTCTAGAAACCACATTTGCAATCAAATTTGAGCCCACTTGTTTGCTCTACTTTATGTAACTTGAGTAATGCTTTCAAAATCAAAAAGAAAAATTGAAATATCTCATTTAAGGTTGGTCTGAACCCTGGAATTATGTAAACTTTCGGGCCTCATAACTGCTAAAGTGTTGGTGTAAAGTATATAAAAGTATACATATTTAGAATGGCAAAGACTTGATAAGTTCATCTGTGATGTCAAATTTGCTCATTTTTGGCCCAAAATCCCAAAAAACGGTTTTTTGGCCCACTTTTTTTTCGTGCAACGTAAAAAAAAAAATTCTTGGGCCAAATTTTTTTTATTAATTTTTAAAAACTAGAAAAATATCTAGGGACCGTTTTTTTATTTTTTGAATTTTGACCAACTTCACCAAAAATATTTGAAATTTAGGCAAAAATCGGGCTTTTTTATGATTTTTTTGAAAATTCAGCATTTTTTGACCATTTTTGGTGCAAATTTCTTGAATTAGGGTGGATTCTCTATAGAAACATTGGATATGGTTTCAATTCTGGAGTGAAAATTAATCAACCGTAGTCGGCAACACACATCACATCAAAGGCTACTTTCAAGTAGATGTGTAACTACTTGAGAATAAAGGACTATGAATTGGTGCGACAGGATTACCTACGGGATTATCTCAAGGATATAATTCCGTTCTCCCTCCTTCTTTTTCAACTTTCCTGGTGGTATGAAGGTCAAACAACCAACCAAAATGTGTATTTTTATCCACACTATAATGGCATGTCAATAACTCAATTTCAGCCAAAAAAGGATGTAAGGGCTTTTGCAACAGATCTTTTCAAAGGTCTCAAATCAGAGCTAAAGAGTACAGGTATTGGCTGCTTGTTATTTAATTTTGACATATATTCTTGGATCACTATTATTTATATTGTATAAACGAGAATAAAATTAAGGATGTTTCAACTATTGTTTTCATGGAAACTGATTTATCTTTATAAAATAAGACAATTGGAGCTGTAATTACAAGAAAGTCGTTCTGGAATTTTTTTTGGGGGGGGGGATTGAGTTATTATTAAAACGATAAATGGATTATGGACATGTTGATAAATGTACGATGTACCATGAGGGACATACAAACTTTTTTTTTAAAACTCAAATCAGTTGAGTTTGCAAAAATTATTAGAATTTGCAAAAATTATTTGAGATTGCAGAAATTAATTTAAGTTAGCAAAAATTATTTGAGTTTGTAAAAAAAAAAGTTCGCAAAAATTATTTGAGATTGTAAAAAATTATTTGAGTTTGTAAAATAATATTTGAGTTTATTTTTAAGTTTGCAAAAATTATTTTAAGTTTGCATGTCCCTCATGGTACACCGTATATATGCAAACATTTTATATAAGTTATTTTACCAGTCTTAAAGGTGAGGTCTATTGCAAAAACAAGTTTATCTCTATTCGAAGAGAATAATTATTACATTACAAGTTGACACTCGTTGCAATTTTTTTTATGCGTATTTCTCCTGAAAAAGGAGAAATTGTATGGGTAAAGTTCAGCCTCGTACGTGTTCTTCCCCCGTTTGACTCTGAGGCGTACGTGTTCTTCCCCCGTTTGGCTGGTGACGTAGGTAAATGAAGCGGACACTATAGACGAATCCAACGAGCCAAGTCATGGTCAGGATTTGGTCAGCCATTACTGGGTCCCCGCAGCACCAAACTGGTGTTGTGACTGCCCAATTGGGTGCCGGTGGATTAAAGCCGCTTAAAAATCGATGTTAGATTCGTTTGTGTTGTAAACTGTCGTCATTCTTTTGTCTACGTGTAATACGGGTGATAGAATGCAGTTTAAAACACCCTCCAGGGCCGCATCATTTCACATTTTAGGTGAGATGGAGCCGACGGGGACCCAGCTATGGCTGCTATTGAGGTGTAGGAATGCGTGAAATTGGATTCGTCTATATCATGCTCTCATTTACTTGTGTGACAAGTTTGACATTAGCAACAATAAGTTGTACTATTATTTACCATAACAATGCTGCATAACAATATGCAGACTATTGTTCTCATTTCGGGAACAAACCCCACACAGTATTGTTACTATGCGTTTGCTTTGTAATATTTCATCCAACTGATATCGCACAGTGAAATCAGATACATGAGTTTGTGGACGTTTATATGCTAGTCTCAGATGATCACGATGAAATTCTAAGCTCAAATTATTTAATTATTTATTAGGCCTAATATTTCTCATGATATTGATATACATATGAATTGTAATATCACAATTTACTAATATATAAAAAAGAAGCGGCTGATTTTATCCATGTTTAAAAACCATTAAATTTGTAATACTTAATTTAGAGTTTTTTCCTGTGAACAACAACAGTATACGTTCTGTCCATTGAGAGCGTTTAGTCCCTTTTCTCAAAGCGGGCACATCTCATTTCATGACGTCACCTTTTTCTAGGCCAAATCTGTCTCGTTCGAAGGAACTCACCGCTTAAGTTGGTTTTTGCGGAATATCAATTGTAAACGTCTTATTTTCTCAAAAAAGGAGTCATTTTCATTGTGCTTATAATAATAATATTAGCGTGCCAATGATATAATGCAATACATGCCCTTTAAAGACACATGAACAGTTCGGCTAAGGCACCAGAAACAATTATGTTCGATCTTTGGATCGACCGTCGATGGTGCTTCGATGCTTGTTATTAATGAACTATCAACTAATTAATCAGAATTAACGCCAAATTTAAATTGGCCAATATCCCTTCAGGAACAAATTACTATTTTATCACAATTAACAATAGTAAATTAATTGATTTCATAAATAATAAGGATCGACCAAGCATCGATGGTCGATCGAAAGATCGAACAAGTTTGTTCCTATTGCCTAAGTAATAAAACACCGAGTTAGTTACAACTTTCCTGCACTTAATTACTAGTACTCCATAATTAAGCTTTGCTTTGAACTGTAGTAAGGAATAGAAGCCTTCTTGAGTCCTTTTAACATGGTCATGAATAACAAGATTATAAATATTAATTTTGATTTTAAAACAAGTACCTTGAAGTATACAAAAACAGCCTGCTTATTTATGATAATTATGATGAAGTACTTGAATTATGAGATGCATTACGACCATACATAGCCTATATAACATACACATTATTGTTGTAGCTAAAAATTAGATTTTATATACACAGTGTTATCGTGATAAAATAGTAATAACAATACTATCTAAAATAGTTATCTAATATTTCTGGCAAGAGAAATGGTATTATTAACTACAACAAGAATTATGGAAATCATATCCCCTTCCTTCTAGGCCCTAAATCATAAAATATTGGGAATTTTGAATGCAAACATAAGAAATTTGACAGTATGATTTTATGAAACTCACACGGTAAACTTATCTTCACTTTATTTTAAGATTGTCACGAGTGCATACAATTAGTTGTGAGTCCATGGTCTTGGGTGGGTTTTGTATTCATGTATTCAATTACATGGACAAGATACGTTTATTTAATAAAAATTCCCTTTAAAAGGGAAAGCCAGCCTCAATGTAGAAGAATACGTTAAGACGCAGCTGGTTAGGCCTATATAATAGGTCACATTGGTTATATGAACGACAATAACAAAAACAAATATAAATATCTTATATTAATCTTTTTTGATCTTTATAGAAGAACCACATAAAAGCCTTAAGGTAAGCCAACAACAAGTGATAAGCAAGCCTAAGAACAAAACTATACACCCAATAATGAATGCCCAAACGTCTATCAAATGATACTGCATAAAGGTTAAATCATGCGCTGCAGATCGTAGATGCTTCGTGCCATTGTGTCTTGCAGCAAACTCGGCCCAGTCAGCAGCTCGTTCAGCAGGTGTCTTATCGTCATCGCGGAATATGTCGGACAATTTCTCCATGTTAGATTTAAAACTGTTTAAAAAGAAAAAAGTTATAAAATACTTCAATACATGTATTTTGTATGGCAATGCACACCGGTTTAACAAGTTTGGGCAGAGGCCTTGGTTATCTTTTTCTCTGAGGATCAGGTCAATCTCAGTATCTGGAGGAACAATCTCAGAGGATAACCGAAAATCGCAACGGATAAGTCTGGCCAATCTGGTAACACCAAAATGATTACTAACTGAAAGTGCCGCAGCCAGCGACGTGCAAAGATGTATAGTTGTGTAGTCTGGTGCGCAATGATATCGGTCGGAACTTCGGAAGGTTGTAAGATCATGAGCCTTCTCATTTCTGCTCTATCCCACTCTTTGCCGGGTCTCATTGTGACCATTAACGTGCAGACATACAATGGGGACACGGTTCGGAGAGTCACGTAAAATGGTGGTCCCGTGTACCAGACTAGCAATATCGGCACCTAAAAGTTGTGAACTCAGCATTGAGGAAAACTTGCGCTGCCCTTAGGGGCTTGGCAGCATATCGACCCGTCATGCCCGTGGCGCACTTAATTTGAGGGATACAATCATCCAGAAAGCGTGGATAAATGCCGGTTTATTATTTTATGTCGTATTATTATAACCGAAAATCGAAGTGGACTAATCGAAAATCGCAACGGATATTCGAAAATCGCAACGGATAACCGAAAATCGCAGAGGATAACCAAAAATCGCAGTGGAGAGCTAAAAACGCAGCGTTTGGACTATATACACACTACACACTGGCCTTGACAGGGTTCCGTGTATTTACCTTTCATCACCAAGCACGGTATTTATAGCATCCAGGAGTTCTTTACTTGTCAGCGTCTTTATATCTAGTCGGAGTCCTATGCCTCTAGAAACTACACGTTGCGCGTTGTCAAACTGGTCGAGGAAAATTGGTATACAGATGATTGGTACACCGTGGTAGAGTGCTTCGAAGACGCCATTAATGCCACATTGGTAAATGAGAAGTCGAGTCTTGGGATGACCTGTGAAGAGAATATATCCATAATCTTATAGAGATAGTAAGAGCAGAGAGTGTTTGAACAAGTAAGATCAGAGAGTGCTGGAACTAAAGATCACAGATTGCTGGAACAAGAAAGTATCCTAGTAAAAATGTTGCTATATGTTGCTATTTCATGTATATAGCAAAGGACTTATTTGTTGTGATCGATATCCAGAGGCCCGTGCGTGCCCATGGACAAGAAGCAGTGAGGAGCCCATCAGCCCTACCCCTACCCTAATGGCCTAACCCATATAGGCCTATCGTCCTCTTGCTCAACCCACGGGGCCTCTGGACTTCGTTCACCCGCTTGCTACTCCCCTGCCGATATCCTACATGTCCTTCGCCCGACGCATCCCGCCACATCACAATAAGGCCATTGGACAGTGTAGTGGTCCGAGACGATGGTCATAGTTCGCTCAAGCACTGATCAATAGGCCAGTCCCTTTGCACCTCATCAACATGTGTTGCATTAGGTAAGGGACTTATTAATTTTTTGAATAGATTTTTGGATCATTTATTTGATTAGAAACTTCTCTTCATTTTGAATATATTTTCTTAAGTGTCCCACGTACAAAGTTGCCTATTCAAAAATAATATTCAAATTTGAATAGATCCCATTCATGTTTGAGAGTTAAAACAGGTTACGAAGGTCAGTGTGATTTGACGCTAACACTCCAACTAAGTATAGTAATGAAGTCGTCTGCGCAATTAATTATTACCATATTACATTTACCTACCTAAAAGATCATTTTGGGGTATGTAATCCATCATTTTGACATTAGACGGTATCCTTTGGGGTGCTTTTCCTCGACGTTTCCATATGACATTTTGCGATACTTGTGAAAGAGCCTCCGCAAACATATCCGCCATAGGTTGCTCCGTTATAGAACAGTAACCCCCTAAGGAGAAGATGATTACGCCATCCTCGGAACTTTGCACGAACGATTCTACCTCCTGTAAGTAAAACAATGAAAATGTGATGTGGCTCATTATTAAGGTGGTATTGGAGGCATTATGGAAGTGTTCTAAGCATGTTTTAAACATATTGAGTAGAGCAAAGCACACTTGTAGCTACTTGTCAATAGGCCTATGCATTATTTATGCAAATAAGCTCATTAATTATGCAAATATGCAAATTAGAGGGCGGCTTTCCATTACTATGTTTTCAATTTCAATTCAATTCAAGAAACATTTATTTCACAACTTCAAAAATACATAGTATAAATGACAAATGCCATAATTTTCAAACCAATTACATACAAAGCAAAGTAGTGAATCCGATCACAAGCCCACTGATGACAGTCAAATGCGATCACGGGCAAAGGTATGCAAAATAAAAGTCTTCAGTGATTTGCTCATCCAGATGATCGTAAAATCATCAGAATTCAGATTTTGGTACCTTTGTCATTGCCATAGATGTGCTAACATAGCCTGCTAGTGATACAGTCAAAAGCCGTGTATTTAAGACAAAATAAGACATTTTACATGAATCTGTAATTTATATACTTACAGTATATAAATTAGCTATAGCCTACATGTATTTGTCTGGGGCTTCAACTTCGTCAATACTGCTGTTTTCTTCGTGTTTTTTTTTAATCATTTCAAAAACACCAAATGAGTGAAATGACAATATGAATGACTTATCCTTCATTTTCAAGCAATTCATAAACAATTTTAATTTGTTTACACTTGCGCTGGGATCACTGAATGGGTCTTGTTGTTGTTGGAAGTAGCTGTGGCACAGTGTCATCGCCCCTATATCTTCATGGTAGAAATCGCCATGGTAGGTTGAATCCACAGCCATGCATGACAATTTTCTTCCGACCTTTAATATGAGAGGCAGTAGCCAAGTGACCTGACTAAGGCTACTGACGATAGCTGGGGTAATTGATTTCTCGCTGTGTGAGTAAGCTTGTATACGACATTGCGGTCAATGGTCATACTGAGCTATACTGCCTCCACTGTAGTGAGTGCAGCTATGCGCTGTAGTCCATACAGGACCAACGCAATATAAAATTAGAATTTTGGTCAGATTTTGAGTTCAAGACGCATGGCCTTTTCCTCAAAGCGCAAACTAACGACTATCATATCTGTTCAACACGTATTTTCAAGTGTATGAGACCACATCTGGTTTCTTGAGAAAAAATCATTTACGGGAGATATTCATCATTTTCCAACCCGGTATCCGAAGATTTTCGTCTGATATCAAAATCGTGCATAGCAATTCACGTGTATCGATCCCGTGTATTTATTTTAATATCTCTGCTGCATCAAATAATTATTAGCCAGGCGATGTCGGTGTGTGTGATCACATGATCGCACACAAGGTCGTAGGCAATTGGTCGGACCTCATCTGCCCAGAACATATTGACCCAGGTCAGCATACCGCCATATCCTTCCCGACATGCTTAGTAGCCAAGTCCGTAGAAGAGTGGATCCACACACTATGTACACAAATATACATTTGGCCACATTTTATTATACGATTAATACGAATTTATTAAACATGGTAACAAATATTCTCTAGCAAATCGGTTATAGATGGAACTGGTAGGCATATTATAAATTCGGGATATTAAATATCTTCCTGACCAGCCAGATCTGCGCATGGTCAAAGACGAGTATCAGACCGACGCAAACTGGCTTAGTCTCCACATCAGCCAGTTTGGTTCCGCCCCTCCACGGGGAGCGTAACCTGTGTAGGAGACTAGGTCGGACCTGGTCGGACCTCATCTCTCCCCATCGATTGTAACCTATAATCCCCGACATTGCCCTTATGAACTCACATCCGCCTGGAAGCACTAGTAGTCAGGCTGACATCGATATTAAAAAATTTCCTTCATTGAATGAAGCAAATTAGGTTTTTTCGATTAGAAATTAGTGTATATCAGAAGTTGATTCATATAAGTATTTAGGCGTAAACATATATCTCGTAACATCTCAGATCACTTTCACATTCAAGAAGTAATTAAAAAAGGTAATAGACTAATTGCGTAGGCCTACGTTAAGGTTGGTCTGAACGCTGGAATTATGGAAACTTTCGGGCCTCATAACTGCTAAATTGTTGGTCTAAAGTAGGCCTATATAAAAGTATACATACATGTATTTAGAATGGCAAAGACTTGATAAGTTCATCTGTGAGGTCAAATTTGGGCCAAAATGCTCATTTTGGGCCCCAAATCCCAAAAAACTGGAGTTTTTTCTCCCCTTCTATTTCGTACATCCTACCAAAAAAATTCTAGGGCCAAAATTGTTTTTTTTTATTAATTTTTAAAAACTAGATAAAAATATCTAGGAGCCGTTTTTATATTTTTTTGAATTTTGACCAAAATTTGAAATTTGGGCGAAAATCGGGCTTTTTAATTTTTATTTTTTTTTGAAAATTCAGCATTTTTTGACCATTTTTGGTGCAAATTTCGAAAGTTGGTCGAAATTCAAGAAAATTAAAAAACGGCTCCTAGATATTTTTATCTAGTTTTTAAAAATTAATTTATGAGCATTTTGGCCCAAATTTGACCTCATAGATGAACTTATCAAGTCTTTGCCATTCTAAATATGTATACTTTTATATACTTTAGACCAACAATTTAGCAGTTATGAGGCCCGAAAGTTTCCACAATTTCAGGGTTCAGACCAACCTTAAGTCTGTAATCAATTGATAACTTAAATTGTGTCTATTACGGTGACATTTTATGGAGAACAATAAGTCCCACCATCAATTACTATGCTACCACAGTGTGGATTCCTAGTAGTACCAGGGAACTTCTATTATTATCGGGAATTGCCTGTCACACATGATCGCACACAAGGTCGTAGGCAATTGGTCGGACCTCATCTGCCCAGAACATATTGACCCAGGTCAGCATACCGCCATATCCTTCCCGACATGCTTAGTAGCCAAGTCCGTAGAAGAGTGGATCCAAACACTATGTACACAAATATACATTTGGCCACATTTTATTATACGATTAATACGAATTTATTAAACATGGTAACAAATATTCTCTAGCAAATCGGTTATAGATGGAACTGGTAGGCATATTATAAATTCGGGATATTAAATATCTTCCTGACCAGCCAGATCTGCGCATGGTCAAAGACGAGTATCAGACCGACGCAAACTGGCTTAGTCTCCACATCAGCCAGTTTGGTTCCGCCCCTCCACGGGGAGCGTAACCTGTGTAGGAGACTAGGTCGGACCTGGTCGGACCTCATCTCTCCCCATCGATTGTAACCTATAATCCCCGACATTGCCCTTATGAACTCACATCCGCCTGGTAGCACTAGTAGTCAGGCTGACATCGATATTAAAAATTGAAAATCTGAAAAGATCGGAAGGTCGAGGGTTCGATTCCCATGCCGGCACATTCCCATGCTATTTTTTTTTCAAGTTGGGTTGTGTGCCGGTCGGGATTACATGGATCGAATCCATGGGTTCCTACAGTCACCCATGGAAAACAGGGTACTGAAAAGCACTACACAATGTCCACATCAGCCATAGATGGGTTTGTTTACATTGCATTAATTCCTTCAGAACAGGCAATACAGATTCCAAACAGATAAAACTTACCTAATATCAGTTTTAGTTGCCCTTAATAACTCCAAATTGGCAAGACATTGAATTCTATTTGCTCATTTTCATACCAAAATCAAGGAAAACATGGTTTTGTTATTACAAAATAACATGAAAATCATACAGGTCATTTCTGGTTGATTGCAGCAGGCCACTTGAAGTAATCAATATTGGTACTTGAATTGCGTAACTCAGTGACTTTCTGCTCATTGTAAGACTGACAGTGTTGTAAACTTGATTGCATAACATTAAGATTGCCAACTGATATCCTTTGTATTTGAGTTGTCAAATTTATGGATTAGTTACTGTCAAATGAAGTAAACAGTATTTAATGTCAACAAAACATGCTGCTGCAGAACTCTATACCTGTGTGTGTGTCTGAGGGCCGATGACTGGGCCGATGGCACACATTCGATGGGTGTAGGTCGGGATTTGTATTTATTTGTTGTCTTGTTTAATTGTAACACTTTGGGTTGGTAAAACTGTTCATTCTTTCAATAGTAATTGACCAATCAAATGATAAGAATCTTTGTATGAGTTATATAAAACACCCTTAAAGGTGTGATCCGATTTGTTCATGTAAATCCCCACTTTCATAAACAGTAAGAATCAGTGAGTTCACCGAAGCAAATCGTTACCGTTGGGGTCCGCCCAGCTATTTAAATATCAAACCACTTATGTCATTTACCATAGAAATTCTAATGCCTTCATAAGTCCCTGGCAACAGAGTCTGCAAGCTCCTAAAGTGGGACTATATCAGTTCTTCCAGGTTTCTCATGGTTTTTCTTGTTTTTGTTTTTATTTTTGTGTGGTTTTTTTTAATTGTTAAAAAAAATTCAATTTTTTTTGTAAGGCTGAAAAGTGGTACGGCCATGGCCGTACCGGTTCAGAACTAATAATTGTATGTGCTAAATTCTGCGTTGCTTGTTTAATATAACCTATATTAATTATTATTGTATATAATATTTTGTTATTGCCGTAAACGCACTTCAAGTCATCTTGGGTCGAGGCAGTTGTGTGTTTTCCTCATTCATTTGTCATTCAATATATATTTTTTTTTTGCTTTTTTGCTGTACAATAAGTTTTACTTTTACTTTGTCACCGTTGTATAATATTTGTGTAATTTACTGTTACAAAAGTGTATGTTTAAATAAATAAATAAATAAATAAATAAATAAATAAATAAATAAATAAATAAATAAATAAATACATTAATTAATTAATTAATAAATAAATAAATAAATAAATAAATAAATAAATAAATAAATAAATAAATAAATAAATAAATAAATAAATAAATAAATTAATTAATAAATAACTTAATGAATTAATTAATTAATTAATTAATTAATTAATTAATTAATAAATAAATAAATAAAAATAAATAAATAAATAAATAAATAAATAAATAAATAAATAAATAAATAAATATATAAATAAATAAATTTACCTCGTTCAGCGGGCGTGATGGTTTCGTTGTTAATCCTCCAACTGGAACCACGTGTGGCATTAAAGGCCGAGAAAAATCAAGCACAAAGTTAGTATTAACAAAAAACAATTCAGCCTTCCCTAAAGCCTCATACGTTGATATTTCTGGTTTAATGTTAAGATCAACTTTTAACTGATCGTAAGGTGGTAAGCAAAGTCTATACGCGATGAAATTCATACTTAGAATTACAGTATTTGAAACACGTTCGATGAAATTCATTTTTGTATCAAGACCAGAAACTAGTTCAGGAATATATGCTGGATTTGTAGGACATACATTGACCTGAGAGTGTAGTGACATGCTCACTGCAGTTGGCGACAGAAGCGCAAATGGAGTATCTAGAAGTTGAGCCACCAGCGCGATGCAGGCCCACCAGGAGTCACCAATGATGAAGTCAAACTTTTGATGCTGAAGTCGACGAATTACGGCATCGTCAACCAGTACAGATTTGCATTGATCGAATATTAAAACATTACCTAATTCGAGAACTTTTATCATTGAGATCATGTCACCATATAAAGCCGTTTTAACGATCCGTGTCATTAAATCTTGATATTCTCTCTCCGTTACCATAGACTTATAAACAATGAAATCAAACAGATGTGAATTATCGTCATGTTTAGACGAGGAATTGGAATACATATCGCTGACAAGTATAGTGACATTGTTGCCTCTATAGACCAACTCTTTTCCTATCGCAGTTGCAACATAGTAATGACTTCCACTGCCATCTGCACCATGAATCAGAAAATCATAGGCGCACACAGAATGAAGTGAATAGAAGCATAAAAATAGTTGCGGCAATATTCCATCTAATGACATCATCATATTCTTCATCGTACTGAGACAAAATCAAAACACATCAATCCAAATTTGTATGACTTGTTGGATGATCAGGCCTGTGGATGTTGATGATGCTAGCTGAGGTGATGTCATAGAGCAAATGAGGAAATCAGTGTCTGCGATATAATAATCGATTGACTGATTACGTCATATGAATTCTTTTTTGCAACTTTTTCAATGCGTGATCTCCTTGATCCATTTGACCAAACAATTTATGGAATCACTTATGTAACGGTATATGCACATTGATCACGTGCAATGCATCCAACATACAACTACAATAACACGTCTGGTAGTACATTATAAAAAAACCAAAAAACATATTTAAAGAGTGGATTGAACAAACAGTGCGTGTGCTTGAAGTGCCAGAAAGACCCCTATAACTTGTATAAGACTCACGTCACAAGCTATTTAACCATGTCACACACTACGCGCCTAAACACACACCCAAATATTCCATGTTTGCACAACTGATTTTCATAAAACACACCCGCATGTACCCCACCCCACATACATACAGCCTCCACCCCACCCACGCACACCCCTAGCTAATGTTACCCCACATATCGCACTATACAACGCCAGGATATAACATTATTAATAATAATATTATGTATTGTACAATCTTAAAAGTGAAATGAATACATGAATATGACAACCATGTCCCTGGTTTATAATAATTAAACAGTTGAATAGCAATGGTTTATACAAATTATCATACAAATTTCTTCCACTTGTATGATAATGATTCTAAATTTTCTGTAACAAATAGGTTTGCCAAATGGTGCCATTGAATTGATTCTGAAACCTGAAGTACCTGCAGGCCCGTAACCAGGATTTATTGGGAGGGGGGGGCTGATTTTGAAAAAGTGGGCCTTTTTCAAATTTGGACCTTTTGGACTAGGGACGGATTTTGAAAAAGTTTACTTTTTCCCTTTTTTGACCAAAAATGTATTTTTTCGCTCGCTACGCTCGCAAATGGGACTTTTTGGGTCGCCCCCAGCGCCCCCTGGTTACGGGCCTGAGTACCTATTATTTGTATAATATGGAGATTGTAAGCCAGGGATTTTGGGCTACTATCCTGGGAACATACGAGGACCAAGAGGAGCTGTGCATGGCAGGGTAGGTATATAACTTACGCAATGATCTATTTTGAAGCATTGTCCTTGTTTGTTGCAGGAAAGTTGAGCAGATAGGAAAGTCAACTTTCCTGTTTGTTTGTATGTTACATCACAACAGGAAAGTTCTTTCTCAACTTTCCTGATCACACTGCTATGGGGATATGGTTACATCGACAGGTTCGTTTGCATATTTGCGTACTGTCTTCCGTAGGAAGTGTATGTATTTAGCCCAATGCACAGGGGTGCACGCCCTCCCCCACACCACACCCCTAAACACTCTCACCGTAGTACATCATACACCTCACCAGAGAAGATGAGAAGAAATAAAAAGATGAGAAGAAATCTTCTCTGACCTCGCCCATACAGTATGCGACTCTACTGTGTAAGCCGGCAACATTTGACCCTTAAGTTATAGGCCTACTCATAATTTGCTAAGCACCCTCTACAAATATGTAATGTACCTGAATGCAAAATGAACCTGCGCCGATGTTCATGATGTTCCATATATACGATTTGACACTTATAATTCAAAGCTATTCAATACCATAACCATGATGCAATTATTTACACAATGATGCTGCAGATTCTTTACAAAATGAAAGAGACCAATACAAAAGTTGAATACATTATCTCATTTTTAAAGTTGAATATTGCAAAATGCTTGGTTGTCTATAGTAAAGTAAATGATAACATTCTAGCCTGGGTAATATGTAAGCAAGTAATATGAAATGAATATGAAAAGTTGAAGGATGATATTAAGTTGTGAAGCATCAAACGGTCAAACCTGTGTTTAATGTGGATCCAAATCGAGTGACCATCACTGGAGCTAGTAAAGTGTTAATATATACAGGTTGCTTAGGGAATCTTTAGAAATTGAAACTCTTCATAAAGCAAAGTAAATATGAAAAGAAGGATTTGCATTTCGGTGGGATTTTCCGCTCCATGGAAGGCTATGAGAGTATATCAATGTAGGGGCCTACAGGTTAATACGAGGAGGAAATACTGGATGTATTACTAAAGATTAAAGGCCTATTCCGTGACTTTCTCAGTCGGAGGATCATAAAAAATCATCAAAATTCAGATTTTGGCACCTTTGTAAAACATAGTCATTAAGGGCTGGGGTATGAACGTTTGGACAGTATTTATTTTGGGACATCAGAGCACATCAGGCATATCGAATTGCATTCAGAATACGAAGAATGTCATTCTGATATCAAATAATTTAGATTTTTGAAATTCGCAATTTAATACACATTTTATGGCAAATCATTAAAATTGATATTTTTGATATTTAACAGTACTTGAAGTAAACTTTATAAATCTGATGATTTATACTTAAAGTGTATGTAGGTGGGATGAAAAGCCGACGATCAATTGAAAATTTTGACCTTTCGTATTGAAGATATGGATTTTTTCCCAAAACACAAAAAAAAAAATTAGGTCTTTTGGGGAAAAAATCCATATCTTCAATATGAAAGGTCAAAATTTTCAATTGACTGTCGGCTTTTCCTCCCTGCTACATACACTTTAAGAATATATCATTAGATTTATATAATTTACTTCGAGGACTGTTATATATCAAAATTTGAAAAATATCAAATTTTTATAATTTGTCATAAAATTTGTATTATATTGTGATTTTCAAAAATGAAAATTATTTGATATCAGAAAGACATGCTTCGTATTCAGAATGCAATTCGATAGGTCCCAGGTGCTCTCATGTCCCACAAAAAATACTATCGAAACGCAATAAACGCTCATTTTAGATCCCTTAAGAGAAGATTTAGCTTTAGCGTTATCATACCAATTACACTCGTACATTTGTTTGTTGGCCTCCTTAAAATACGTTTTTGCCCAGCGTCCTTTTTCATAGTCCTTTTTAGTCCTTTTTAATATGACGTCATGCGATTGACACTGGCAGTATGCCAGTATGACGTTCAATCACATGACGTCATCAAAAAGGACAATCCCGAATCATAAGATACCGTCACAGCATCATCATAAGTTGCTGAAAACGCTAGTCAACGTGGGCGCGACCAAGCGAAACCGTTCCAGGTGATGAGTGAAAAAATAATGTAGTAGTGTTGAATTTAAACTCTTTAATCAATATAATTATTGTAAATTATATATTTACCTCGTTTAGTTGGCATGATGGTTTTGTTGTTAATCCTCTAACTGGAACGACGTGTTCCATTAAAGACCGGGAAAATCAAGCACAAAGTTGACAACAAAAAACCAAGTCAGCTCCACCTAAAGCTTCACAATAATATTTCTGGCCTAATGTTTATGTTAAGATCAACTTTTAACTGATCGTAAGGTGGTAAGCAAAGTCTATACGCGATGAAATTCATACTTAGAATTACAGTATTTGAAACACGTTCTATGAAATTCATTTTTGAATCAAGACCAGAAACTAGTTCAGGAATATATGCTGGATTTGTAGGACATACATTGACCTGAGAGTGTAGTGACATGCTCACTGCAGTTGGCGACAGAAGCGCAAATGGAGTATCTAGAAGTTGAGCCACCAGCGCGATGCAGGCCCACCATGAATCACCAATGATGAAGTCAAACTTTTTGATGCCGAGGTCGATGAATTATTGCTTCGACACTTGGGTCAATTTTGACCCCGCACGTTAAAAGGGATCTAAAATAAGCGTTTATTGCGTTTCGACAGTATTTTTGTGGGACATGAGAGCACCTCAGACCTATCGAATTGCATTCTGAATACGAAGCATGTCTTTCTGATATCAAATAATTTTCATTTTTGAAAATCACAATATAATACAAATTTTACGACAAATTATAAAAATTTGATATTTTTCAAATTTTTGATATATAGCAGTCCTCGAAGTAAAGTAAATTATATAAATCTAATGATATATTCTTAAAGTGTATGTAGCAGGGAGGAAAAGCCGACGGTCAATTGAAAATTTTGACCTTTCATTTTGAAGATATGGATTTTTTCCCAAAAAGACCTTATTTTTGTTTGGTGTTTTGGGGAAAAAAATCCATATCTTCAATACGAAAAGTCAAAATTTTCAATTGATCGTCGGCTTTTTATCCCACCTACATACACTTTAAGTATAAATCATCGGATTTATCAAGTTTATTTCAAGTACTGTTAAATATCAAAAATATCAATTTTTAATGATTTGCCATAAAATATGTATTAAATTGCGAATTTCAAAAAATCAAAAATATTTGATATCAGAATGACATTCTTCGTATTCAGAATACAATTCGAAATGTCTGATGTGCTCTAATGTCCCAAAATAAATACTGTCCAAACGTTCATACCCCAGCCCTTAAGTAATCGCACAGCCCAGTGGAATTGCGTTGCATGCTATGTTTGTAGGTCTTATATGTGCAGTTTTCTGGCAAATATTGCAAGCTTTTCAGTATTTCATGGTGATATGCAATATCTTTAAAAACACCGAGCCTGAAAAAGAATGTCAGAATACATGTAAATGCACTAGAATTAATGATGAAAAATCACTGTGCACATAAGCAGACACGATAAACCAAACAACCAATGTAGGTACAAAAACAGGCAAAGTTCGATGGCCAAAAATTACCAATTACATACAGAGCCCACAGAAATGTCAGGAAAACAATACAAATTTACACATATGTACTTGCTTTCATTGAGTAATGATACAGCTTATTTTACTCTAAGTTTTTATGTCTTGTTTGCTATACTTGCCTTCAGATTTTGACTTGAATTTGTTTTTAAACTACAACTAGATATATATTATTACATCCTCAGAAGGCTGCGAAGTCCAGCCGTGACCTTGAAGTGACCTCTTATGACCTTTCGAACACAATTGCCTTTTCGTAAAAAATGTTGGCATTACGTTTGATAACAATCTACCTAATAAAATAATTTGACCTTTGTTGACCTCTGATGACCTTGAAATGACCTCCATTTTGTTTTAAATCATGTCAATATTACATATTCTAATTTAGATTTAAATTGGACGAATTTTGGAATTTGACCCATTTTGACCTTTGGTTGACCTCTGGTGACCTTGAAATGACCTCCATCATATTTTGAATCCTACCGTGATTACATATAGGCCTACTAATTTTCATTTGAATTGGGCAAATTTCAAAATTTTACCCCTTTTGACCCCAAAACAGACCCCACCCCATGTTCAAGCCAAATCTGATTATAACTCTATGAGCACCCAATGCTATAGTCATTTTTGCATTATTCTTATGATCACAGCACTTAATATGCAGGAAAAAGTGAACTTTAAGGTGATTTTCAGTAATCAACGATATTTTACCCCTTCATGACCTTGAACTCAAAATCCGTGTTTACCCTATAGACACCAGCTAATGTCAGTGCATATGTGTCAATATCTGTACTCTGTAATCTGTAGGAAAGGAAGCATTTTGAAAGTATTTGGTTATGTGCAGAAAAAATCCCCTTAATGACATTTGACCCCAAATCTGTGTTTACCCCATAGACCCCAACTATAGTCCATGCCGATGACCAAGTCTCATTGCGCTACCATGTAATCTGTAAAAGAAGAAGCATTTTTGGTAAAAATCGCATTTTTACTTTTTGCTGTGATCATAAGAATCCCATCTAGGGAGCAAGATATTATTCTTGCTGAGAGTGATGTGCTGGTAACCTCTCCTCTCCAGGGTTTATTTATGCCATTGCTGTGCCTGCCATGCCACGGTTTGATGTTCCATCCACTGTTTTAAATATGTTGCTTCGTATATTATCGTTGTTTCTAATGTATTTTGTTCTGTGCAATACGCTGGCGAAGTTACGTAATTAATCGGATTAATTACCAAGGCAATAGGTGAAAACAATTTGAACATATCGCACTGCACTACAAGCAGGTTACACTCATCACCTGTGTATGTCTGCAATCATAGATTGAATACAATACTGGTCTTTTCAAAGATACTAATCTTACAGGTGCAAGTTATCAGCATGATATGGTTCAATGCAGAGGTACCGCGTGAACATATCAGTGCGGCGCGGTATATTCAAAAATTGTTTTCACCTATTGCTATGGTAGTTAATCCGATTATTACGTAACTTCGCCAGCGTATACCAATTATTACCCAGCCATTTTATGTTGTATGGGGCGTGAGTATATAACTCGTCGAGAGTGATGTGCTGGCAACCTCTCCTCTCCTGGGCTTTCTCGATTTTGTCGCATTTTCTCTCCTGTGCGGGTTTCGCGGAAAGGTGTGATATGCTCGATACGCTGTTTGAATGCTAGTATCATTCTGATTGTTATAAACAAAGAGGTTTAAATAGAAATAGAGTCGCAATAGATTATATAATCTTTTGTTCGTTTGATGCCGATTAGAAGTTGCGACAGGCTATTCATAAAAGTGGTACCATTGTTTCGAATAAAGGGTTCCACCATTAAATTGGTCACTGATCCGGCATCATATTAACGCTCTACACAACAGGCGAGTATCAATAAGTGACCACACTACAGTCATGTGTAAGGGCAGTCATGTGTAAAGTGGTACCATTGTACTCAATGTATCCCAAATGTGTGCTTGTGTGGGTCTGAAGACTATAAGGAGGCTTTAGCTGTCGATGCAATCATCTTTACCACCCACCTGACGATAGGTGTTTCATTTAAATAAATTGAATGCTCTTGGTGATCGATTACACATTAGAATGTATGAAGGCTGCCATTTCCAGTCCATATATCTATATTACACTATAATGGTAATCGCTATACGTATACATGTAAGTATAAGTATAGGCCTATAAAGGTTGTTTTTAATAAATTTCCATTTAATTTTATTTTAAGAAGGAGATTGGTATAGAAATAGTGGCGTACCCAAAGAGGGAAGGGGGTTGGGGAGGGGCAGATTCACCTCTGTGAGAAGTCTTGGGAGGGAGGAGGAGGAAGAGGGAGGAGGGATATGGAGAATGAGAGAGGGCTGGAGGAAGGGAGAAATAAAAAGATATAATAAAGACAAGTAGATAAATAGAAATATAAGAAAAATGATGGGAATGAGAGAGTGAGAGTGAGAGGGGACAATGAGAGCGAGGGAGTGATAAAGTGTAGGCCTAGGAAAGAATAAGTACAGAGAAGGGAAAAGAAAGGAATGGTGAATACATTTAATACTAATTATTAGGCCTATATAATAACCACATAACAGCACTGGGCAGCCATTCGATGATGTGAATGCCTTTATTCGTTACGTAATTAAAACGCCCAGTCAAATGTATTTCACACCTACCAAACACAACTCACCCAATTTTGCAAACTGGACGTTGAATGTACACTCTCATGAATATTGATTGGCAACATTTTCCAATATGTCAGCGCTCTAATCGGAAACAATAGAACAATAGACCCTGCAGAGCGTTGGTTATAAACATCTGTATATTAAAATTATATTGCTATATTGTATTTTGTGGTAATAATTGCTTTGTGTATATTTAGTCAAACCCTGCCCATTTTTTTTTTTTATTTAGGGAGCAAGACATTTGAAACATTGCTGAGAGTGATGTGCTGGCAAACTCTCCTCTCCATGGCTTTGTTTTACCATGTTTTTTGTCTGTGCCGGTCACAGCTTTTTATGCGGTGGTGTGCTCGAAATGCTTTTTTTTTGGGTTGTAGTGCAATTCTATTTTAAACTCTGTGTATATTTACATTTATATTTGCTTATTATGTACTTATAAAAATGTTGACATTTATATAGCCCCTCTCACATGTATCAAAGCGCTTTACATTTATCCCGCTGTCATTTAGAATATATATATGTCAGCTGCCATACAATGCCCAAGGCATGCTCATACCTTTGGGCGGCGCTCAATGGACATTATTCCTAACAGCTTCCCATTTTGCCCCTGGGTAGAGAGAGGCAAGTGAGGTAAAGCGCCTTGCCCAAGTGCACAACACGATGGCACCGCCGGGGCTCGAACTCGCCCCTCCGATTGCGAGGTAGAGCCTGTACCGCTGTGCCACCGTGCCCCCCTTATTGATATTATGAAATATGATGTTCTAAACTCATTCTCCTCGTCGCTTCATATGTGCCTTTTGTCGTGCCTCCTCGTTTACTTATTTGGCTCATGGGAAGCGGCGTGGATTATGACATTTTCATTTTGTTTATATTGTACTGTATAACATTTTTGTTTATTATTTAAAAAGAAAAAATTGTATTTGTTAAGCCTTAAATTTTCTTTGTTTGTAGCTTAAGATTTCTGGTTGTGTAAAGCGCCTAGAGGCATTTGCATTAGGCGCTATATTAAATCTGTCTTTATTATTATTATTATTATATTTATTGCACTTTCGAACATGAGCTTTAGCAACGTTGAATTCAAAAGGGACAGTGAGCTCAATGATGACTAATTTTTTTATGTTTTTCCAAAAAAGACAAATGTCAGGAACCATGTTTGTAGTTGAACATTTTGGGATTGCAGACTTGTCCATAATCACTGAAAACTGATGGGTACCAATTATTTTATATCAGCCCATCAGATGCTATTTCCCATTCGACACCCCATTTCTTTTAAAAAGAAGTATTATTTGGAAGCAAATTCAGGACAACTGCATGTTGGTAACATCTCAAATTATTTTGTTGAATAGTTTCCTATACAGATGTTAGATGCCTAGTCACTAAAGTAAACACATTACACTATGGTCTTCCTAGGTTTTGTCAGGGATATCTCATATCCCAGCTTTTATCAGTGAACACCAATTTTGTAACAGAAAATGCATCAACCATTCTCACACCTCCTTGACAGTAATCTTGGATCATTTGATTTCTTGTAACCTTATCAATACCTTTCCATATAAATTTATATATTATTTGATTTAAATCTTTTATTAACTCGTATTGTGGATTAGGCAAAGTTAAAATCAGAAAGGTAAGCTTCGATAAAATAAGTGATTTAACTATTGTTACACGGCCCAGAACTGTAAGATTGCGTCTTGACCATTGGTGAATTAATTCATGAATGGACTCCATTGTTTTTGCATAATTAATCTGCACAATTCTTTCAAGTGACACAGTGAAGTCAATACCAAGTGCTCTGAAACAATTATTATTATGGATCCATTTAACGTTCAAATGATCACAAATCGTTTCATTGCTACCACTTTTTGACCCAATCCATACAACATTAGTTTTGTCTATATTTACCCGTAAACCCGGCCCGTAAACCACCAGACTTGTACCCGAGTCCAGCTTGTCCGAGTCCGAGCCGAGCCGAGTCCATTTGTGTCCGAGTCCGAGCCAAGTCCGAGTCCTTTTGTGTCCGAGTCCGGACTCGAGTCCAAGTCCAGGGGTGCCGAGTCCGAGCCAACCCCGAGTCCAACCAAAATAAGATTCGAGTCCGGACTCGAGTCCAGCTCGAGTCCGGACTCGGTCAAAGTCCATGCCCGTGTGTGTGTATGGGGGGGGGGGGTTGTCATTCAACTTATGATGTGACAGGTGTCTGCCTACTGGCATTGCTTAGTAGGAGCCTATTTGTATAAATATGGGTCATTTGGGTATAACAAAATGAAAAAGAGATAATTGGGTATAGAATTTTGAAAGAAGGGGTCATTTGGTATAACATTTTGAAAAAATGGGTCCTTATTTCCCCCAAATGGAGCAAAATTTTATATTTTGTTCCTAATTTGAAAATACAAATTTGCTGAAAAAAGAAAATTGCAAAGTTTTTGATGCTAAAATTGTAGAAAAAGAAGCTCATTGGCCATAAGTCACTCACTACACTACACCACACACCGCTCTCCCTATACACACCCACCCTACCAAACCCCACCCACCCCACCCTACACAGTTAACATTTAAAAGACTCAACCCAACTCAACCAACCAACTGTACACACACCCCTTCTAAGTCCCATACCCATGAACAGGTAACTCCTGATGGTAAAAACTACATGTATCAGACCACCTGTACTAAACAGCACTCACACCAGTCATGTGGGGCTATCTGTGTGTGTGTGTGGCACACTACATGTAAACGCACAGTGAACTTGCACAGGGACTAGAGAAGTGTCACTAGGCTGCATGCAGCATACATTGTACATGTAAATGAATTGCAATGTATTCAAATATGATAGAAAAATAACATCATCATCATCATCATCGTTATCATTCTCTTTATCATCATCATTATCATCATCGTCATAATAATAATAATAATAATAACAGAATTTCACCTTTAATTCTAAATATCTTTTCAAAATTGTCCCACACAAATGTGCACCCTACAGCCATATTTAATTTACTGAGCTGAGATGTATGGTCCAGTGTGCATGTTTCTCTCTTTCAAGATTAGATTGGATTGGAAAGTTCCATGAAAGAACTCTTAGATATTTTTATGTAGTCCAAATATTTACTAATGTTTGCATTTATTTAATTATCAATTATTTCATTAATGATAACAATAATATGATTCTACTAAGTGACAGATAAATCTAAATAATTTGGTGGATATGTAGGATATATGACAGATCAAAGATTTGAAAGCCCCAATTAATTTGTAAAATGGCCAAATAAGTAAAGTCAACAAATTTGAGTTCTACTTTGATATTTTTAGATAATCACTTCACATTTTACATGGATTTAATTGGACTGGACTCGGACCGGACTCGGCTTCGAGTCCGAGTCCTTTTGTGTCCGAGTCCGAGCCGAGCCGAGTCTTTTGGTGTCCGAGTCCGAGCCAAGTCCGAGTCCAACAAAAGTGGACTCGAGTCGGACTCGAGTCCGAGTCCGGACTCGAACGATACATCACTGTAAACCACACATGTTTTCAAACGAATCGAGGATTTTAAAAGCTTCATTCATTGACTTCTCTGTGCCATCAAGAAAAAAGAACGGTATCATCAGCATATTGAGATATGCGATATTCTGCATCCCCTATTCTAATACCTTTAATATTCTGATTTTTTTCGAACCATCATACCTAGAACTTCTAATTCTGCACAAGGATAAATAAATAAGGACTTAGTCCGTCGCCTTGTCTGCATCCTCTACCCACTTTAAAATATTCCGAAAGAAATCCATTTACCATGTTTAGGACTGATGATGAAGCTTGATTATAAAAAACACGAATCCATTTTTTAATAGAATTGCCAAAATTGAATTTATCTAATATTTTCATTATAAATGTATGTGATACCGAATCGAAGGCCTTTTCGAAATCAATCATGAGAAAAAGGCCAGGAATATTGTTATTCTCTACCAAACTCATCAGGTCGTACATTAAACGTATAGAGATATTGAGATTCTATAAAAAAAAAAAAATAGGATAAATATATCTCGTTTGCACAAATCAACTTCTCTGCACAAATGAAGTCACCTATCTCGCCAGCGTACGACGGGCAGATGAGTATCGTATACCATATAAACTTGAGTTGTACAATCGTATTAATATAACCCGTAAGATCTGGAATCGAGCATAGAACCTGTCAATCAAACAGAATTACGAGTAGGCTAAATGACACACCACTCTTCGTCATACATAAATTCTTCCAGCCTCATTTCCCTAACATAAGATGATTTTTTTAAAGGGAAATTTAGTTTGGCAGAGGTGGGACTCGAACTCACGCCGCACCGCTATCGTGAATTCTGAATGTGCCTAGCGCCTTAGACCGCTCGGCCACATGACTTGTTGGTATCCATCTTGAAACTTTTTTGAACATATAATCGCAACTTCAACATAGGCTAACCACATGACAAGCAAAATAGAAAACGTACCATAGCCTATTTTGGAATTTTATTTGCTTAAAAACATTAATGTGTATTAATAGCGTTCAATTGTTAATAGCTGCGTGTTCTACATACAGAAATCCGACAATAAATGGGCCTTTCATGCATGCACATTGCACAATTCATTATATCGATTTTGACTCGCCGCGCGGCTGCATGTGCTACTCTATGTGTCAGTATAATGGAGCCTACCATTTTTCGTGTATACACGGTCTGGATTTTTGCAATTTATAGGAGAATTCCACGTAAAGACGAAACAGTACTTTTTAGTGGGGACCTACGTCAATTCATTGTTAATTTCCACTAAATTCAGAAAATATTTTGGCGTATATAAAATTGAAATAAAATTCTCTGTTTTCTAAACATACTGCAGTTACTGTCCGTTTTCCTATACACAATACACAGAGCTCTCACAATTGAGTGGCCCAGTATAAAAACGGCCCATGGCACATTTTTCGTCATTGAGAGAAATCGGCAATGTAAATGTACGAATGTAAGAAATTTGATGCTTAAAAGATTAAATTGACAACATTCCCGAGTTACGTTCATGATGTGTTACGTTTGTATGGATGACCTTTGGTGACCTTTGACATTTTTCAACAGCGCCCTCTATTTTTCAAAAATGTGCCATGGGCCGTTTTTATACTGGGCCACTCAATTGACGCGTGACCTCTACAAGTAGTGTATGTTAGAAGTATAGGCAATTGCCTAGTTAACGTCACTGTGTGAAAAATAACCGGCCAATATTTAAAGTATTCTCTGAAATTCTAGAAAATATAGTTTTGTAACATGTCCTAAATTTTTATAGGTGTTTGGAAACATTCGCACTTTGGTGTTTTAGGAAGGATATGTAAACAACAGATAACACCAACAAATATGAAGAAATTATTTCCAAACCGTGTTAAGTCTGCAAACCATTATGCTTCTCATTTTCAAGAACCCTGGTTAACAATAAGCAGACTATTGTCTCATTTCGTAAACAAAAGCCCACACAGTATTTTTACCTTGCGTTCGCTTTATAATCGTTCACCCAACTTAAACTATAATACCAGCTCATTGCTCATTGCACAGGTAAAACAGAAACATGTGTAGTGTGGATTTAACCAGAGAAGATCGATCTGATTTAATCAGTTGAGCTGTTTTCAATGAGTGTTATCTTGGTTTAATAGCTTTTAATGGGGTTTAAGTCCTGCAAAGGTCGTGGTGAATTCTACTGTAGACATGACTGCATCATGACCACATAAACTTTAGCACCATTGGGTATCACGAATCGTCATATATGATGTACAGTTAATATTCAAATATTTTTTATACATTATGATGCTTTAGTTTTTATACAAAACATATTTCATTGACCCCCCCCCCTCGGCTATTTTCAAAAAAGGTAATCAGGCTTCCTCAGCATGTGGAAGAAAATAGCATTAAAATTTTTCTTATTCTACATGTAGCAGCCTTTTAATGCTGGTGAACGGCGTCCACTGCTGTAGGTAAATAAAGTACGCATGAGTGTAGCACAAATTACCCAGAGAACCAGCTATTTTGACCATCGCGCCATCGACTATTTAATAAACATATTTTCAATGATAAACATGCTTTTAGTTAAAGCGCATGTAAACAATGGTAAAAGTGTAGCACTGTACGATTTAATGCTACAACTTACGGCTTGGATAACGACCTTTTCATGTATTTTTTGTGGGACCTGAGAGCACATCAGACAATTATCGAATTGCATTTTGAAAACGAAGAATTGTCCTTCTGGTATCAAATAATTTTGATTTTTTGACATTCGCGATATAATACACATTTTATGGCAAATAATTAAAAATTTACATTTTTGAAAGTTAACAGTCCTCAAAGTATAAATCTAATGATATGTACTTAAAGGAGTATTTCGTGATCCTAGTAGTAGTATCCTCTTTTTATGGCATTTTTCAGTAGATATCCACGAAAAAAGCTTATTCCCAAAATGTGTATTACACTGATCCATAGACAATGTGTTGTAATTTCGTTCTGGTATATCCGAACGAAATTCAAATTTCACGATATCTCTGCTAAACGAATTTAAAAAAAAAATGTATAGACATTTATATAGCGCTTTATGCCGTAAACAGCCTCTAAGCGCTTTACATTTATTCCGCCGTCATTAGAATATGTCGGAACCACGTTTGCAGCCTACAAGTGGCGCAGGGTCCATCAGTACAACGACTGTGACTACCCCTAACAGCTTCCCATTGCACCTGGGTGGGGTGAGGCAAGCGAGGCAAAGCGCCTTTAAACTTGTTAAACGTGTTAAACTTAGGCGCGAAATTTAGTCATTTAGTGTAAGATTTTCGATTTTGATAGGCTTAAACTCTGTCCGCGAGCCTTTTTTTGGATCAACCTTTTAGCTTTTCAAAGTAAGATAGTTCGCTAATGAAGGATTTTTCCCAACTTTCTAACGCACATCACCGTGAGCGATATATCATAGTTTTGTCAGAATTTGCGTTTTCATTTCACTATTTTAACTGCCGGCTGACCATTTTTCAAAATCAACGAGTGAAATCTAAGGCTAATACTAGCATTGTGGATCGATATCCCTGGGTTTAATTCAGCATCGAAGTGGTTACGTAATTCTCTTGGTTACCGGATCACGCTATTTTGATATGCCTTCAAGTGCCATATACTTTGTGTGGCGATTGTTTCGATCGTGGTTCATAACTCAAGCGCGTGATCCCGTTGACATAGTAACATTACGTAACTTCGATACTGAATAGGAATACCGGCATGGCTACAGTGTTGCTAGAACTTCAATATAGCAAAGAAATTCCCAGGCCTATAGCGCTCCTACTGATCATGTTTAACCAGAACACTTTGGGCTACCAAATCGCTGGTCGGGCAATTTGCTTTTAATGGAAAATTGACCTGGATAAACAACAAAGGAAATATCGACTATTTCTGTTGGTTGCTCTCGAGATAAAAGTACTGAGTTAGACATTTTGGAGTATGAAGGGAAAAAGGGTAAAATAAAAACGGAAATTCTAACAAAACTATAATATATAGACCCACACGATGTGCTTTACTAACTATATTAGTTTGAGACGCTAAAAATGAATTCCGTAAAAAGCTCGCGTGCGAACTGAAGGCCTATAAAAATCAAAAATATCACACTAAAAGACACAATTTGATGCTTAATTTTAACACCAAGATTTGTAAAAAAAATGTATATCCAAGCACCAAGTTTTTAACTGACATTAAAAAAAAAAAAAAAAATATTGCTTTATATTTGACCGAGAAAATTAATTTCATAGCAAAAAGGTGTATCTCTGAACTGTGCTGATTTTAACATGTATCGATCGACTTTCAGCGCGACTAAGCATTTCTAAAGAATCGGTTGTCCAGGCTGCTAACGTCACAATCTGCAAGAATGTTTTTGTACATAAACATTATGTAGCCAGAGGTTTCCAGTGATATTAAAATCTCAACTTTTTTTGAGAAAAGTGGGGGATGATGCTGTGGATCACGAAAAGTACCTGGGATGGGATGAAAAGCCATGCATCAAATGAAAATGTTAACCTTTCGTATTGAAGAAATAGATTTTTTTCTCCAAAACACCAACAATATTTAGCTCTTTTTAGGAAAAAAAATGTATATCTTCAATATCAATTAATGTTCGACTTTTCATCCCAACTACGCATACTATAAGTGCATATCTGCCTATGCATGTTATGTTTTTATTTGTAAATTCATGTTTAAATGTGCTTGTGTGCGATGCGTAATTCTTCTTTCCCCTGTATATTGATATATTAAGAATAACGATTAAGCATCATTAATTTGATCTCGTGCACTAGTTGTAATGTTTGAATGTTTCCATGTTCCAGTGTATGATGCGTAAGCCTCTTCCTCTGTTTGTATGATTATATTAGGCTGGCGGGTAAGCATCATTAATTGATCTAGTACACTGGTATGTAATGTGTTGTTTGTACTGTTCACCCTTGACTGCTCATATCCATAAGTACCAGACTTGAGTCCTGTTTATCAGGGACAGTCTGTGTAGCTCAGTGGTAGAGCGCTCGCCCGACAAGCGAGAGGTCTGGGGTTCAAGTCCCCGCACAGGCAGGTATGTCCGGACTTTTTTCTCTGGTATATTTGCCTATGCATGTTATGTTTTTGTAAATTCATGTTTAAATGTGCTTGTGTGCGATGTGTAATAATATTCTTCTTTCCCCTGTATATTGATATATTAAGAATAACGATTAAGCATCATTAATTTGATCTCGTGCACTAGTTGTAATGTTTGAATGTTTCCATGTTCCAGTGTATGATGCGTAAGCCTCTTCCTCTGTTAATTGTATGATTATATTAGGCTGGCGGGTAAGCATCATTAATTGATCTCGTACACTGGTATGTAATGTGTTGTTTGTACTGTTCACCCTTGACTGCTCATATCCATAAGTACCAGACTTGAGTCCTGTTTATCAGGGACAGTCTGTGTAGCTCAGTGGTAGAGCGCTCGCCCGACAAGCGAGAGGTCTGGGGTTCAAGTCCCCGCACAGGCAGGTATGTCCGGACTTTTTTCTCTGGTATATCTGCCTATGCATGTTATGTTTTTATTTGTAAATTCATGTTTAAATGTGCTTGTGTGCGATGTGTAATTCTTCTTTCCCCTGTATATCATTAGATTTATAAAATTTACTTTGACATATTTTACTTGCCATAAAATTTGTATTGTATCCCGAATTTAAAAAAATTATTTGATATCAGAAGGACATTCCTCGTATTCAGAATGGAATTCGATATGTCTGATGTGCTCTCATGTCTCACAAAAAATACTGCGCAAACTTTGTTATCCGATTCCTATGTCAAAAATGTGCTGCTACTGAAAATGAAATGATCTGGGCCTACATTCATCATGTTCATGCATGGAAATGATTCATGCTTGGATGAATTTCATTGCAATCTGACAAAATTAAACCTGTGTGACATGATTGATAGGGTATGATATGTCACATACATTGGTAATTCGACATAATGTTTGCACAAGTTTCCATGGATAATATGAGGAATAACACTAATAATTTCCGTTGTACTTGTACATCTTTCAAAATATTATAGGCAGCAAATGAAATATACTTTCAGATCAGTAATACTGTAGTGTTGGTTTTGATACACGGTGTTAAGCAATAAAACTTGTTTCTGTAGTATAACATTTGACATTCAACTTCTAAATCAGACTGACCAGCTAGGGCAGGCATGGTAGGAGGCATACTGCGTGCCTGTTATGTTGCCTGATAGTAATTTAGTTATAGGGCCATCCACAGCAAAATTCACACTATGGTGCTTTGCGTGAATTCCGTTAGATCATATTACATATTATGTTAGAACCTTTCTATACATTGGTAATACTATATATTATGTCGGGTATTATGTGCACTGCTCATAGGGTCTCCCGCGCGAAGTAGAGACATTATATTGTCTTTAATTTTTGTCCAAATAAGTGCTGTCCTATAGCCCTATATTTGTTTACAGACCTACTTCGGATTTCTGGTTGTTGTTTCCCAATATCATTTTATATATATATATATATAACAAGTATACTTTACAAGTGACTAACTTTGGAATTTAGAGTGCTCAAACCCATTACAGGTGAGCTAGAGAAACAAATTCAAAGTATAGACCTCTGGCAAGGCAACCGTTACTTAAAGTTTCACGGAATACCCTCACTTACGATCATTGGGTAAACCGATCATCAGACGGATAATTTGTCATAATTTTGAGATATATTACATTGACCTCTCGGTCCTCTAGCAGACTTATTGCCGGGTTATGAAAAGTTTAACCTTACTTTTTGGATAAAGGTCTCATTGTCCAACAACTGTGAAGGGGACATTTCATGCACACGAGATTCGCCTCAGGGAATGGATCATCAGGGAGTTTTTAGGTATAAAAATCCGAAATAAACTTCCTTAGGTCAATCAAGACCCATTTCATCGTTTCAAATTCAAGAAATTGAAGAAGCCAGATTTATGTTGGTTTTTGCTATCTTCAGTAGATAGCAAGCATCGTAAATATGACATTTTCCCCATATCACTTACGAAAATACCAAAATATTTTTTTTTTTTGGTTCATCAAAACCAACTTTATCATCTCCTATTCAAACAATAGCGCAAAATATCAGAAAATAGAAAATATCTCCCAATTTGACCTCACAGATGAATTTATCATGTCTTTGCCATTCTAAATATGAATACTTATAAGTAGGTCTAAAGTATATACTTTAGACCAACAATTTAGCAGTTATGAGGCGCGAAAGTTTCCAAAAGGTTAAGACTAACCTTAGGGGTACTACACCCCTGCCGATTGTGCCTATTTTTGCATTTTTCTCAAAAATTATAGCACATTGGTGACAAGTAAGATATGTATATTATAGGGGCAAGGACTACAACTACTGTACTGAAAATTCAGCAACTCAAAGCAAGTAGTTATTGATTTATTGATCAAATATTGGTTTTCCCTCATTTTTGACTGTAACTCCACAACTGTTGTCTGTGCTGAAATAAAATTTCCATTGCAGCAGTTGTAGTCCTTGCCCCTATAATATACACATCTTACTTGTCCCCAATGCGCTATAATTTTTGAGAAAAATGCAAAAATAGGCACAAAATTGGGCAGGGGTGTAGTACCCCCTTAAATAGCATGAATAGGAAGCGCGTGTTTGTTGTTGTTGTTGTTGTTGTTTAGGTTTGGGTTTTTTGGGTTTTTTTTTTGGGGGGGGTCATTTTGGAGAATCTTGAATGACAAAAGACAAAAAAAAATGTTTTGTTAAATTATCGATATCTTGATATCGATATCTTGATTATTTTCATTCCAAATTATTTGTTCATTTCTTTCTTTCTTTTTTATTTTATTGATTCGCTGACTGCAGTAATTGATTGTTTTGTCACATTATACAATACATGTATAATTCAGAAAGTTGCATTGATTTATTTCACCAAAGATATCAAGGATGAGTTAACATCAACACATTTTGCAGACACGGTGGCCTAGTATAACGGTCTGTGCGCCCCCCCCCCGATGACTCACGAGCTATGCCAATTTTCATATATTCGAGGTCTTGTGCATGTGGATCGATATTTTATTATAAGGATGCATGGGGCCATTCTTTTCTGCATGTCTGTTTCTGTTATTAACTTCACAGCAAACACAAAACGTTTTACAGAAAACATCTGAATGCCGGTTATAAAAAGGTGCAAAAATGTGATGCAATGCATCCTAACAAAAGGGATCGGATAGTAACGTTGGCACAGTAATTTTGTGGGACTCGAGAGCACACTCAGACACATCCAATTACATTATGAATACGATCCGAGGCGAGGGATGTCCTTCTGAAATCATTTCGATTTTTAGAAATTCGCGATATAATGCAAATTTTATGGCAAATTATTAATAATCTATATTGACATTTTGTCCTTGAAGTAAACTTTTATAAATCTAATTGTATGTGCTTAAAGTTTATGTAGCTGGGAGGAAATCGCCAAAACGCGCTTGTAACACGTTTATAACGTTTTAAACGCATTCGTTTTGGTTACGCCTCTCTGGAATCAAGCAAACAAGCATCACAAGTAAAACCCATGAAATAACCTTATAAACATTAAACAACTAGCTTGCAGTGTATACAGTGTACCCTATATCTTCCAGACAACATTTGAACATGGAAAATGGTAAAGGAAGGGGAAATTAAGTATTTGCGTTTGATCTTGGATTGAATTGCAGCAAGCAAACCACCACGGTGCAGCGATCATTGGAGGGGGGGTATCTCATCAAAGTATTCTAGCGTGTTGGTAGAACCCATGTTGTATTTTACATGATTTCCCCTCTCAGATATTATTTGTCTATGCAGAAATTGTCAGCTATTGGCTGGAAAAAAAAAAAACACGCATTTTTTTTTTTCATTATAAATGTCGCGTCGGGTTGAAATCATACCGACCAACTGCTTTGAATTTAGAGGTCATGTATCGATTTTGATTGCATAATCAGGGCTATAATCGTTTTGCTGTCATTTCATGTATGTAAATAATGATTTGTTAGACCATGCCAGGTTATGGTTCGCGTACACAATGATATGAACGGGGGAAATATTAAAGCTTATATATTGTACCCACTATATTTCTGGAGATTCTGACGGGAAAATAATTGTACGGGCTATCCGAGGTTTTTGCCGACATTATCATGTCTTTATTGGAAACTAGAAGATTTGGTGGACGCCTATGATCAAAGTTACAAGCTTTGGAAATGGAGATGTACGAGTCATATATGTGACATGCACCGTATTATTACATCTTAAGAATGATGTATCTGACAAGACGTATGAGAAGCAGGTTCATCTTATTTGGAGTCATATGTTGCGGAGTTGTTTACTTGGGAAGGACTTTAGGGTATTACGTAGGTGATGACGGTGGATTACATCGACGCAAAAGAAATCACGAGGTAGGCCTTTATTTTGTCTAAATTTCTCTTTATTTGTAAGATCGCAGATCGCAGCTCAACCTGTGTATCAACCTGTGTATGGAGGTTTCAAACTGAAATGGCGTGGAAGTTTTATATTATAGTTGGATATTTCATTTGTTTTTATACAAACATTGTTGCCATGGTGACTCTTTGAGTGAACTAAATTGTGTAGATTCAAAACTCCAATCCAAATCAATGAGATAATATGATCTGCATGAGTGGTTATAGTTATTAAATTAGTAAGGGACGCAGCATTAGACTTCAAGGGGGGGGTTAAAAACTTTCCCCACTAACACTAAAAAAAACTTTCCCCACCTCTGTGTATAAATGCTTGAAATTAAAAAACCTTTCTCCCAACCCCAACTTCCTACCCCCCCCCCCCCCGTGATGTCTAATGGTGCGTCCCTAAATGAAACGGTCTGATGATTTTGTCACTGGTTCAGGGCTAAGCATTCCCTTGTCATCACTGGACATGCATGATCGTTGATAGGATATCTGGCCGAGTGCTTGTTTGTTTAAACCGTCGCTCCATGTGGAGAAGCTTGGAGACACACATCGGTCCTGATGGGACCAGGCTCAAACAAAATGCTATAAAGAAGAATGTCTTGTGTGTCTAGTTAAACCCATGAGTTTGAAACCATAACGTCAGCCTGCTACCCTAATTGCCCAAGTAATTTTTTGTAATTTTGAGAACAAAGTTCAAAATATGGTTCAAGCATAGCCTACATTTAAACATATTTATTCACCTATCTTTGCACAAGAACTAATGATAATGATACAAATGAAAGGGAATAATCCAAAATAATTAGGGTGATTACGTTTAAACTGATGCATGCTTGAACCATATAGACCCTGGATATGCTTGAACCACATTTTGTTCTTTGTTCTCAAAATTACAAAAAATGACTTAGGCAATTAGCGTAGCAGGCTGACGATAAGGGGCTTTGCAATAATTATGAGACCTGGTGCTGGGAGGGTAAAATTGGGCGCCTTTTAATAAAACGCTCTAAAAAGGCTTAGGAAAACAGTACAGAAACGCTTAAGGGATCTAAAATGAGCGTTTATTGCGTTTCGACAGTATTTTTTGTGAGACATGAGAGCACCTCAGACCTATCGAATTGCATTCTGAATACGAAGCATGTCTTTCTGATATCAAATAATTTTCATTTTTGAAAATCACAATATAATACAAATTTTATGACAAATTATAAAAATTTGATATTTTTCAAATTTTGATATATAACAGTCCTCGAAGTAAATTATATACATCTAATGACTTATTCTTAAAGTGTATGTAGCAGGGAGGAAAAGCCGACGGTCAATTGAAAATTTTGACCTTTCATATTGAAGATATGGATTTTTTCCCAAAAAGACCTAATTTTTTTTTGGTGTTTTGGGGAAAAATCCATATCTTCAATACGAAAGGTCAACATTTTAAATTGATCGTCGGCTTTTCATCCCACCTACATACACTTTAAGTATAAATCATCAGATTTATAAAGTTTACTTCAAGTACTGTTAAATATCAAAAATATCAATTTTAATGATTTGCCATAAAATGTGTATTAAATTGCGAATTTCAAAAAATCAAAATTATTTGATATCAGAATGACATTCTTTGTATTCAGAATGCAATTCGATATGTCTGATGTGCTCTAATGTCCCACAATAAATACTGTCCAAACGTTCATACCCCAGCCCTTAAATATGCAAATTTTCCTGCACGCTTCGCTCGCAACATGTATCCAGACCATTTAAAGCGCATTTTGTGATCCACAGCATCATCCCCCAGCGGCGTAGCTGGGATTTTTTCCAGTGGGGGCAAGCCTGTATTGGGCGGGGGCCCAAATCCACCAAACCTTTCTCTTTTCCCCCTGCACTAGGGGGGGGGGGCCGGAGGCCCAAATAGACCACTTTTGCCAGGCTTATTGATAATAATCGTATGGTATTGCATATCGTATGGATTCCCCATCTCTCTTCCCCTCCTCTCCCTCTCTCCCCTCCTTTTTCCTCTTTTTTCCTTGCACTAGGGGGCGGGGGCCCAAATAGGCAATTTTTGCCAGGGGGAAATTGCCCCCTGCCCCCCCCGGCAGCTACGCCACTGTCATCCCCCCCCCCACTTTTCTCAAAAAAGTTGAGATTTTTATATCACCGTAAACCTCTGGCTATATAATGTTTATGTACAAAAAAATTCTTGCAGATTCATTCGTTTAGCAAAAATATCGTGAAATTTGAATTTCGTTCTGTACCAGAACGAAATTACAACACATTGTCTATGGAGCAGTGTAATACACATAATCATGCATAACTCGCAAACGCAAAATCGGAATCAACTGAAATTTTGGGAATAGCCTAAGCTTTTTTCGTGGATATCTACTGAAAATGTCATAAAAAGAGGATACTAGGATCACGAAATACTCCTTATAGGTTTGCAATTGGGATCCCAAAAATTAGCATGTACAAAGGGGGGGGGGGAGGCGCAAAGATTTGTTGGCGGACCGAGAGGGGAAGCAGTTTTTGGCGGGCCGAGACGGGGGTGGGAAACGATTTTTGGCGAGTCGTTTGGGGCTCATGATTATATAGCACAGCCCCTGAGCAAATAGGCTATACAACATCCTCGTCATAATAAAGTTAAATACATTTTAACCTGGAAATGCGACGGGTTGCGTTGAGTTGCGGCAAAAGGTAATCGACATAATTTTGGCAACGCACCGCACCGCAAGTCATTCCGATCTTTAGTCTGGTGTGACACCACTACCTCCTCTGCCAGGTTGCTCGAGTTGTACGTAGGCCTACGCCTGGTGTCAATGAACATACAATCTCTTGAGAATGTTTTTTGTCTCCATTTCTTTTTAGTCCAGTGCTTTCCGTACATTTGTGGATTTTCTCATGCCTGACACCCACTCGGAATCTGCATTTGAAGCCGTGTTCAAAAGAGACATCATTGGCAACTATGAACCCTCGCTCAGTGAGCCTCGTGGAACGGGACCAGGCGCATATGGTGAGCCAGTAACATATGAAGAATGGGAGACACAGGCAGTACGAGGAGGCATAAAACAGTACTCATTTAACCAGTATGTCAGTGATAAAATACCCTTTGACAGGCCAATTCCTGACTTGAGACCAAATCAGTAAGTATTAAACGTGAAAATGATCTATCAAACATATAATCGGAGTAATCTTCCATTGTCACAGCAGTAAACATGGTAAAGGAAATGCATGGGCTTTACCTGTATATTTTACATAGCTATCTACTGAAGATAACATCTCATACATTGTTTCATAGGACAAGAGCGAATGTATAATTCATAATATTATTATGCTATTTTGAGATGTAGAAACGATTCACGGCGTGGCTTTATGGAAGAATAGAGGGATACTTAAGGGAAGGGGTATGAACATTTGGACAGTATTTATTGTGGGACATTAGAGCACATCAGATATATCGAATTGCATTCTAAATACGAAGAATGGCCTTCTGATATCAAATAATTTTGATTTTTGAAATTCGCAATGTAATACACATTTTATGGCAAATCATTAAAATCGATATTTTGATATTTAACAGTACTCGAAGTAAACTTTATAAATCTGATGATTTCTACCTAAAGTGTATGTAGGTGGGATGAAAAGCCGACGATCAATTGAAAATGTTGACCTTTCGTATTGAAGATACGGATTTTTTCCCAAAACACCAAAAAAAAAAATTAGGTCTTTGGGGAAAAAAGTCCATATCTTCAATAGGAAAGGTCAAAATTTTCAATTGATCGTCGGCCTTTCCTCCCAGCTACATACACTTTAAGAATATATCATTAAATTTATAAAAATTTACTTCGAGGACTGTTATATCTCCAAAATGTGAAAAATATATCAGAAAGACATTCTTCGTATTCAGAATGCAATTCGATAGGTCTGATGTGCTCTCATGTCCCACAAAAAATGCTGTCGAAACGCTCAAAACGCTCATTCCAGTTCCCTTAAATTTCCCTCTGAATATGGACCCAGGGTAAAGAAAAAACAAGTAAACAAACAAACGAAGACTGATTTTTTCAGTCATATCTTTCCTTCAAGCATTTTTTTAAATAAAATGCTCCATAAAATCAACCTGATTATTAATTACCACCATTTATTCACTTGTATGTTGCAGGTGCAGCAGTTGGCATTACTCCACATTCTTGCCTTCAGCATCCATTATCATCACCTTCCACAACGAAGGATGGTCGACATTACTCAGGACTGTTACTAGTGTAGTGAATAGGACTCCAACAGAACTACTTAAAGAAATCATCCTGGTAGATGACTTCAGTACAAAAAGTAACTTTAATCAGTCTTACTAGGTTATATTTATTTGTTTCAATAATCATTAAGGTTGGGCCTAAGAAAAGAGATGAAAGCAAATTCATGACCATGTGGTCATTGGAGTGAGACATAGTTATATTAAAGGCGTGATTAAATGCCGTAGAATTCCATGCACGTTTACTGATACAGGCGGCTTTACAAACAAGTATTATTGTCAGTGCCGCCGACCGAGGGGGGGTTAAGGGGTGCGTTACCCCGGGCCCGGGGTTCTAGGGGGCCCGTAAAAATAAAGGAAGCAAAGAAAAAGAGACCTCAGGGGCCCCGTAAAAAGGGGGGGGCCTGTGCGATCATTTTACCCCCGGGCCCGGAATGGCTCTCAGCGGCACTGATTATTGTAAGAACAATCTATTGTTATGTTTCTGTGGAGGGTGTCTGTCTTTTTCGTCAACAATAACACTCATTTAGAGGCATATATTATGTAGGCCTATGTTTGTAGACGGAATTCTATGGTATTCATTTAAAATAATATTACAGCAGATAATATTTTAAAAATTTAACGCCTCTTTCATATTTACTTGACCGCTCTTTACGAGGACATAATTATGTTCTTTTGTGGTATATTTAAAGGCGCCAGTCTCAGCGACGAAAGAGGAGACAATTTGCACCTGACATTCTATTTTACGCATAAAGGAAACACACAAATGACTTTAAAACGTATCGTCATAAATAAAAGTTCTTTAATGTTATTGTAAAAATTTTCTTTCTTTTTTTTACGACATGGCATACCTGGACATAACAGCAGAGACAAAAACAAATCATTCAGAAGTTGCAGACGAGGAAGCACCCAGAAAACGATTAACCTCCCTGCTGAAGCTGGTCCTTGATCTACTGGCTGGAATTTGGGCAGGAAGAGAATTCCATAATTGGACTGTAGATGGTAAAAATGATCTTTCATGGCTTGATGGTTTGATCTTGGGACTTCCACTGCTAGGTCATGAGATCTCACAGATCATCGCAACCTGGGGTCATGGACATGGATGTCTGGCATCAACTGACATAACAACTCAGGGGCCTCCTTGTACAACATACGATAGAAGAGGGTGGCTGCTCCAACTGCCCTGCGGTAGCTCAATGGCTGAATACGATGATCTTCATACTCATTCCTTGGCAGGCCAATGACACGCTTAGCTCTATTTTGAATGGAGTCAAGCTGAACTAGTGAGGTGGGGATTGCACCAATCCAAGCACTACTAGCATATTCCAATTTGACCGTATCATGGCCTTGTAGATGATGGCTCTCTGGGGAGGTAGAATATAAGGCGAAGCTCTTCTGTGGAGTTTCAGTCGCTGACCGACTGTCTCAGACATTTTGGTGACTACTTGTTTCCTGGACAAGTTGTTATTCAATGTAAGACATAGAAGGTCCACGCTGTCAGCTTCTTCAAGAGTAACACCGAAAAAGTGAAGTTGTGGATGGTTGCCACCAACATCTCTCCGGTTGAAGATGGTAGTGGTTTTACATTTGGCAGTACCAAACAGGACATTCCATGTCTTAACCCATGTCTCTATCTTGGCTAAATCCCGATTGAGAGATGCAGCAGCAGGAAGTCTATCCTCACTGGATTTGACGAAGGACATAATGGTGGCATCGTCTGCCTACAAGATGGACTGATTCTTCAGATCTTGTGAGAAGTCGTCAATGAAGATGATAAATAGGAGGGGACCTAGTATGGGGACTTGAGGAAGCCGGTACCCCTGCATTGATTCTTTTCAATCCAGACTCTCTCCCATTCAGGACGACCTTCAGTTATCTATCTTTGAGATAATCCGTCAGCCAAGCATGAAGAGTACCTGAAAACCCTAGCCCAGAACATTTCTCAAGCAGACCAGGGTGCCACACACAGTCAAAAGCTCTGATGATGTCAAGGCAGACGACCCGTGCTTCTTTTCTGTTGTTTAGTGAGTTGGCAAGACATTGCGAGACATACGTCAAAGCATCTGATGTATATAGAGTGCCCAACCTTGAAACCAAACTGCCGAGGGGAGATCATGTGATGTTGATCCACATTTTCTTGCTGACAAGCTTCTTCATCACTTTTGGCATAATACACAGCAGAGTGACGGGCATGTAGTTTCCAGGTGTGTGTTTATCACCCTTCTTTTATGACATGCGCCCATTTCCACTGGGCTGGCATGTAACCTTTGTCAAAACATAAGAAGCTTTGTTGATATCTTCTTCTCCTTCCTTATTAGTGCATCCCTCATATGTACGAGTATTATCGCTCTGCGTACAGACAAGCTGTACTTATTTTTACTCTGGAACCTAGAGTAGATGAATGTATTTTTGAAGTACAGTCAACAATACCGGGATGATCCCATGCTTTTTACGAATAGCCTGTGACGTCCTTTAACGTACACACTACATTAATGTCAGCAATACATGTGCACGGGACCGACGGCTTTAAGTGCCCTCCAAAGCACTAAGCAAGTAGAGTGAAGTGCCTTGCTCAAGGACACAAAGAGCCAGCCGAGCTCAAGCGGACCTACACAGATTTCGAACCCGCGACCCTTGGATTCACAGTCCAACGCCTTAACCGCTTGGCCACGCTCTCGGCCACGATCTAGCTTCAACAACTCTTTCTTACATGCTGGGCCAGAACACGACCTTCGAGCAGATGGAGGAAGCCCTATTGCCTAGACTTCTCGGTAGTCCACTTGCCAATTGTGCATACTCTGGCTATTGCATTTAAGCTTGAAACTCTGATTCAATTAATTTGTGCACAATTATTGATAGATTTTCACATCTGATCTTTTCAGTCACCGTACTCCCTCTTTTGTTAGCTTCCCAAGTGGACTACTGACTTTGGATCGCGGTTTGCATGCGTAACACGGCTGTCTATGGATGAGATTGTCGGATTTCTGGCCTACTAAAATTGGCCATGATGTAATGCATCTTTTTAAATGGATCTGACTTGTGATTGGTCGCCCAGATCTCGTTATGGTTTAAATCCTCCGGGCACATGCCATTACCATTAATAACTACATGGTACACAACTATACCCCCTTTGTGTTGGCGGGAACATTAAACTCTCTGTAGGTGCATGAGCGTCTTGTACTTGCTTGCGGTTTAATTTGATTGATAAACAAGTATGATTGACAGTGTGTGTTAGGGACTTTGCCCGTTCAAAGTCCCGTTTAAAATTCAAAGTACACAGTCGATTTTTAACTCGGGCTTTCGCGAATAATAAACTGGCAGATTCTAAAATTATAATTGTTCAGTATTGAAGTGCCATTATAGTTATGCCATTATGATATGTTGCATTCAATAATATAAGCCTATACGTATACTTTACTTTTACTGTCACAAATATAATTATATAAACTTTGTCATAACCATACTAGTATTTTGATTTAATAAATATCAGTATAATTTCGAGTTCAACTGAATGCGTTCATCATGATTAATAACATATTTTTATTTATCAAAAATCGACTATGGCATAGTCTACCTATTGCCCAGCTCTGGGACCCGTTTATTGTTGTCTACTTCAGGGATGGTATTTTTTTCACAGAAAAGAGATGATAAACATTTCTGCTTTGTCTTCTGAAGAGATGTGTGTATTTCCATTGACCTTCAGTACTGGTATTTCAGACTTTCCACCCTTCACAGCTAGTCTACGTGCTGTCCTCCACCATCTCTTTGACCCTGTTTTAAGTTTTGTGGTCATCTTTTCTCGCACCCGTATTTTATGGGAGGATATAGCCTTTCGGGAAATAGAGGTGTAGGTGTTTCGTGCCTGATTATATTCATGGCGAGACTCAGGTGTTTGAAGCGCCTTCCATCTTCTCCATTTGCTAGTTTTCTTCTTCAAAGCCTCATCATAGTTACTCCTCATTCCACCACTCAGGATGGTTGACAAAAGAACGGACAGTCTTTCGTGGGATGTTGCTGTGCATCGCTGTCTGGATGGCATTTGTATTTTAGAGCAAGTTGTCTTGGGGTCGTCCTTTGTCAAAAGCTCATTCCACGGGACGGCAGCCAGGTCGTTTCTTAAGTTGTTCCAATCAGCCTTTTTGTACATCCATACATGTCTTGGAGGGGATAGTTCAGAGAGAGAAGAAACCTCTAAGGCAGTTTTGACAAGGAAGTGGTCTGAAGTACCCATGTTGCACTCAATCTCAGTTGGTGTGAATAGGTTTGGTGCGTTGGTCATGATGAGGTCAAGACGATTACCCAGTTGGTGGGTTGGTCCATTGACAATTTGAGTCAGTCCATGAGAATTACACAGATTCAGTTCAATCCTGCCTACTTCATCTACTTTGGAAAATATTTTGTCAACACTTGATAACATTACATCAGAATATTTAATATAAAATATTCAAAAATATTTTCTGAATGTTATTAAAACGTTTTGTACCCATCTTAATCTCTTACAGGCCTAGCTCACCTTCACAAGGAACTCGGTAACTACATCGCAACTTCGACTAAATTCAAAGACATTGTTTACATTGTGCGTAATCGTCGTCGCCTGGGTGTAATGGCATCTCGAATGGAAGGTACCCATCATGCATCAGGGCAAGTCTTGGTATTTATGGATGCACATTGTGAGGTAGGCATCAATTGGTTACCGCCATTACTGACTGTTGTGGCACGGAACAGGTGAGGTCATATCGTCTTTCATTATGTCCAATAATTCAAACCTCAGGAAAATTTAGAATTAGCTTACTGATTCCATAGTTGAAGTTAGGTTTGTAGTTTTGAGGTTTGGGGTTATGCCTGTGTTGGTGATTTTACGTGCGCTCTACTTGAGACCCAACACACTTCAACAATTAGGATAGGTCAGAATCATTTCCGCTACACCAAGTCTGCAAATAATGCGCAGGTACCCTAAGTCGACTGTGATTTCCCCCTAACAGATCCCCATTTTGCATCTGGGTGGAATGAAGTAATTGGTGGTTAAGCCGTCTTGCCCAAGGACACAACACACTGGCAGTGGCGGGGCTCGAACCCGCAACCTTCTTTCTGAGACGGTTGGTTTATCTGAGTTGTTATATACAAAGTGTTAAAATGGCTTCTTTGATCAAAAAACACTGTGCTGTTTATTTAATGACTTTTCCATTCAACTTATTGTTTGTTTTTGTCTTTTAAACAGCTCCACAATAGCCATACCGATAATCGATATGATAGACAACATGAAATTTAGCGTTTACCCCCAAGATGGGGGTGAATTGACCCGTGGGTTATTTGATTGGAATTTAGATTTCAAACGTATCCCAAATTTACCCGAAAAGGAGATGCTATTGAGAAAACATTCAACGGAACCGTACCGGTAAGTGTATTTTGAGATTCACCAAGCGAGATGAGTTGAAGAATAATACATAGACTGTTTACAATGCGCATTCAACTTGCATGCAACAGTGCGTCAAAAACTCGCTAGATAACATGATAAATGGTTCATAAGTTCTTAGTCAAGGCGACCCCAACAGAATTGATGTCTTAGGATAACAAATTACGGTATTATGTGAGGTGTTATGCCGCAAAATAATCGGCATTTTGGCAAAACTGCTTGCCACAATATCGGCACTTGAGCAACAGACTCGGTTATAAACGTCAATTTGAAATTACATATTTCATAGATCACACATCAAGCACACCAGTCATGCGGTTTTAATATTTCCATGAATTAACTAAATTTCAGTTACATCGCAGACGGCGGAATGAAGGTCTTACATTAAGTGACCGTTCTAAATATGTAAATGGGATAAATAATGGTGTATGAAGTTAAGTAGCGAAGTGATACCAAAAATGGACGAAGCGGCAAGCATCCATGTCAGAGACATTTTTAAGAAAGAGTACGCTATAATAAGACGAAACTACCTTCTGACCCGTCTTTCTGTTTTAGGTCACCAGTGATGGCAGGAAATGTATTTGCAGTAAACAAGGCTTATTTCTTAGAGATCGGAAGTTACGATACAGGACTTCAAATGGGTGGAGCCGAAAACTTTGAGCTTTCTTTCAAGGTAAGGGAAAATGCACACCATTTGTTCGTCGCGTCAGTCTTTGTAAGCCTTTACCACTTTCATAGTTAAGGAGGTTAAGAACCAATTTGTTGTTTGTTTTTTCTATGACATCATTGACCTAGACATTGACTTATGAGGTAGAACATCAGATTAATCAATTCTCACAAGGTCCAATGTTCATAATATTCGTGATAGTTAGTAGATCTTGCTTTCACACTAGCTACATCATTTTGTGAGATTTGGTGAAACATTTCTTAGATACAAATTACGTTTTACTATAACCGAGCCTCGGCACTTTTACTGATGTAACCGCCATACTCTGGTATAGTCGTCATTAGATCTCCCTCCTTCATGTCCTTTATGTGTAAAATCTTTGTAGGCTTATATTCACTTTTCTCCCCTCTACGTTTAGCATGCTTTTTGACTCTCCACTCTAACAAATAATAGCCCAACGTGGCAAGTATGAGTAAAACTAGTTGAGTGAATAAAATGTGGCTAGTGCACACTTGGTTTGGTATACGTAATGCAGTTGGTAGTGCATAACAGAGGAAATGGAAAAATAACTGAGCACCATACGCAGCTTCTTGATCACGTGGGTAAAGTATACCAAGCAACGCTGTAGAGAAAAAGAGAAAAAAAGAGAAATAATTCAAATAATCAGTGCATCTCCCAAAATACCGTTTTCACTTTCAAATGGCCAATTAATAATGAAATTGCCATCAATTACTTGGCTAGACACTACCATAAACTCTCGATTAAACATGTGGCGTCGCTACGTAGACGACACAGTCAAGGTATCCATGAGTTCAGTACTAACCTGTTACATGGGTTGATCTTAGTATTGCTCCTCCACTCAACATAAATCCCATAACGAACAGATGCCACTTATTATCATAAGCTACAAATGGTTTCCATAGTAACATACATATAACGAGAACACCGTGACTCAGAAACCCGAAGGTAGCGATCGGAATCCAGCCAGTATATTTGGCGAGGGTGCCGCCGGATATAGAAAATAACGCGCCACCACATCCACTCACGGTCATCACTAAACCAATGGTTTGAACTCCAAGAGTACAGCTCACAAACGACTGCCAAACAAAAAGAAAGAAGTTAATGTCGAGATCGTATTACGTGCCACCAAAGTCGATTGAAAACTGAATTTTAAACTTAAAAACTTAGAAACATACAATAGTGTTATAATATAATTATGTGACCTGCTACCACGAAATGAGCATAAAGTCACAAGTTGGTAGTTTCGAGACATCCGGACTGGTGAGTTGATGTTCTTTGTGCCGCGCACATGTCCTTCGTGAATGGCCCATTGTGCCCCCCCCCCCTCATTCACAAAGGACATACAGACATGCTATTGGCTTGAACAGGACGGTGAGGCAAAGAACACCAATGCACCAGCCATGATGTCTCGAAACTACCCCTTGAGACTTGACGCTCATTTCATTACTCGGTGGTTACTCGATAGTGGGCCAAACAAATGACTTAGAAAATATTCTTGATCCTTAACACAGCTCAAAGAGTTATCCATGATTTGCTATCTCTTTATTGGGTGTATTATCGTACGTACGCCAACCAGTAATGGAATGTACGAAGTCAATTTCAAGTGTGTATTGTTAAAGTATGTACTATTGTACATAAGGATTTAGGGAGTGGCTTAGTGCAGTACAATAAAATTATGATACCTGAAAAAAAACACCATATTGATATCATTTCTGTTTCAAATTTGGTGTCAAGATGGAACATTTCGTACGAGAGGAGAGGCACATATGACCCGTGGCGTGGTAGAAAATTGACGTGAAATGTGACGCTAAACAGCTGCCTCAACGCGTTGACGTCACTGCCGTATCAGTGTGAAAATATTAGTAGTTGAGCCTTGCGGAGGTCTTGTGGGGGTCTATTTCCACTCCAATCACTACCTTTACCCTTCCTTAATTCTTTCTTAACCCCTTCTAAACCCTCAGCGATCCGAGAAGCAGCTTCGGCATCATACTTGCCAGTCACATCCCTCTCTTTTCCCCAAGACTCCCACGTGCCTACTACTTATGGCAATATAAAGACACTCGTACACCAGACACCTTAGCTCCAATTCTGATGCAAGTTTTAGCATATTATAGCCTATTGTTTATACACAAAATATCATTGCAAAAACTAAAATTGTTTTTGATCGACAGGTGACTTGGTTTGCTTGATCACGTCACAAATGATTTGTAAAGTTCATGATAATATCCGTACTTCTTTCCTACCCTGCTGGTATATTACTTAGTGGAACTTTAATGTCTCGTTGTGCTTCCTGTCAGGGCTTACTGCCAGAGCTTCCTCAAAGGGCTTCCTGCTACAGACTCACTGCCTCGCTTGCTATATATATTGTATGGTATTGTGTGCGCAGTTCACGGCTCAAAGCAGAAATAATGTATAATTCCCTAACATTTGACTAAAGTAACTCTTAAGCTGGAAAGTATTTTTGTTTGTAAAACTTGTCTAAAGCATTTTCCAGCGGCCCGAACAAAATGAAGGAGATATTGTTTTGCTATGAGGGACAATTAATTATGAAGCAAAATATTATTGATAAGCCTGAAATTCAATTCAGGTGGGGTAGAACGCCCCCCCCTCACAAAAAAATGAAAGAAAAAGTGCCCCTCTGACAACAAATGAAAGAGAAAATCAGGAGGGAAAAGGAAAAGAAAAGGGCAAGGAGCCCCTTTTCTAGCATAATTCAGGGCCAAAATAGTGTAAAAAGGTCAAAGGTTCGAATCCTGGGATGCCAAGTGACTTCTTTGTTCATCTTCTCTCTTTTTGACGTATCTTCTTTAACGTCCGATATCAAAAGGCAGGGTTAAGTGTTAGGGTTAAATGGTCTACCTACGTTTCAAGTTGGAAAATCCCGCACCTCCCTCCCACAGAACAATGTATTCTGGCTCCGGGCTGCATGGATGCCAGGAATTATTTTCCCTAAGTGTTGGGCAAGAAAAATTGAAATTACCCACCAAGTAAATTATTCTTGCTACTTCCCTAGAAAGAGCCAAGACTGGATCACCACTATCCCCAAGTGGGAAACTTTTGCCATTTTGAAGCTAAACTGATTAATTATTGTGCAAAAGCGGAATAAAATGGGCTTTGGGGGTTAAAATGGCCAAATATGAGGTTAATTTGGTCAGAAACCCACATACAGGCGTCAACATTGGTGGTTGTATGCACCATTCCCCTGGCAAAATATTGGGGATTTATCCCCCATCCCCCCCATCCCCCACCCTGATATACGTCTATGCTTTTATCCAGAAAAACACTGTGTTTGCCAGGTTGCGCCAAAATAGGGTAAAATTGCATTGAAATTTGTGGATTCTTTTGTGCGATTTGCGCACAAATGTCCCAGTAAAACCAACACAAAATATGCACCGCCCCCCTTAAATGCTTTCGCCACCACTTAGAGAACTTCGTCTTACCTTCGTAAACACTCCATAGAGAAAGCCAAGCTCGAAACCATTGAGTGCAATAAGAGGTAGTGCTAGAAGGAAGGTTGTTGAGGTCATGATTCTTGTGGTCATCTTAAAAGTAGCTTTGAAATCACTTTGTTGCGGTAAATCATCACAGTATGTTTGCAAGAAATCTGTGGTAACAATGACGACAAAGAGTCCAACTACGCAACATGTTAATAGGGAACAGAATAAAATCATCTCTGTCCTCGGATCTATATGATTTTGAGCTTCAATTGTGGAATTGTTACTTTCATCGTAGTGTTTAGAATTGCCGCAGTCTTGAGAAGCACAGAATTCAGTACTATGATTGGCAACAATGCTAGATGTTCCTTGGAATAGCACTAACGAGGAGACTAAATTTCCTGGAATTGTAGAAAATAATTGAGCCAAATAGTAAACACCAATAAAGCGACTGATGAGTGATTGAGTGGTGAACTCTGTTGATGATTTTGCCATCTGGATTGCAGAAGATGTCAAATGCGTTGCAGCTGCTATCCAAAGTGGAGTCGAACCTAGACCAACTAGTATCGAGACTGGTAACAATACATACCATTTTGGATACAGATGACAGCCGATATAAATGACCCAACATAGCATACCAACTACCAAAGAGTACTTGGTTCCGAATTTGGCGACCAGAACTGGTGCAAAGAGACACACTATGGCATGGCCAACGAAGAGTAAGCTAAATGATGCCAGACCAAGGCCATGTGCTGCATGAATGGTACTGGACAGGCTATATACTGCAGTCCATGCTCCACAAGAAAGGAACAGCGAGATTGAAACGCCAAAGAGATTTTTTAATTCGATCCGCATATTAATTGATTTTGGCCTCATTGAACGAAAAACATGTGTGGCAAGAAGATAAATATCGCATGGCTAAATGAATACATGTAGTATGTCATCTTTGACCAAAGGCCGATATAAGAGCATAGCAGCATGATATCGCGAATAGTACAGGGTGTCTCACATAACAACAATCACATTTGGCGGAGCACTATAGTTGCTCGTACCAGCTGACTTCTGCCAATGTTTCACATTTACGTTAAGTTACGATATCACATAAACTGTACCAAGAGGCTCTTTATAATCATGATAATAACTGTACCGTTTACATGAACGAAATTAAACTATTCTCATTTAGCAAATCATGTGATACTTTTACCTGAGACGAATTCGTCTCAGACTCTTACACAATAGGAATGGTTCAATCCGGTTCATTGACCCGTTCATTGAACGCCGTGTATAGAGTCTAGATACAAGTTTGCGTTGGAAGTGACAATGTGTATTATCTTATTGGTGGCAACATTTGACACATTAAAAATAAACAAACACGTGAAATATGCAAGCATTTGCAAAGCTACATTTTGCAGCAAAATCCCACTGAAATTGAACATTTAGTTCCAAAGATATGAACAGTTAAAGTGTTTCCAAAAACAATATGCTACAAAAGAAATTATTGTCTTTGTTTGGCTATATCTCAGTAAAAATCAATTTATCCGACTTGTGTTGGCAAAATATGTTTGCAAAATATATTTTACAATAACATTTTGAAAACATTTTAAAAACATTGTTGCAGTGTATTTTCATACAAAACGTTTTCAAACGTTTTCATGACCTTTATATAACCCGACATTTAATGTTATTAAAGGAAATCTCCGGCAATCACAACATTATTCCTTATATGTTAGAAAAATAATTATCAAGCACGAATCACGTGGTTTTATTTAAAACAAACTCATATAGTGACCATAAAAACGAATAAAAACATCCGTTTCTCAACACGCGATATTCAAAATTCCCGGGCGCCGAGTGCAATGACGTCACAGTAATACAATGAAGGCTGACGACAATTGAACACAAATAACCAATACGTCATTGTACTTAGACAATTTCGGCGCGGGAATTCATATCGCGTGTTGAGAGCCGACTGTTTTTATTCGTTTTATGGTCAATATGAGTTTGTTTTAAATAAAACAATGTGATTCGTGCTTGATAATTATTTTTCTAACATATAAGGCATAATGTTATGATTGCCGGAGTCCCCCTATAACATGTTTTAATATAAAACAAAACCCAAAATACAACCTGTTTAAAACGTTTTGAAAACGTTTCTGTGTATACTGGGAAGTTGGTATTCATTGGTATTCGGCTGACTCAGCAGAGTCCTGGGTCTACTGGTTGTTGCTCCGGGTTGCTGCTTCACGATACTGGTTCCCTTGGGAGTTCAGTGTGCGTTGATTGGTTGGTCGTTGAACAGGGTTTTTTTTTTTTTTTTTTCTTTTTTCTTTCCCACTGACTGAGGCGTGCATTCTAAGCACAAATCCAGTTAGTGTATAACCTTGCTTCATGATTATGATATTGGCCCTGTTATACTCCTTTAGTATGCTATTCAGGCTTCAAGACTCTTCACTCTTCATTTATCCATCAATTAGTGGAAGTCCTTTCCTGCATGTTTGTTGTAGTTTTGTTTCATCTTACTCCTTCCTTCAGCTTTTCGTTCGATCCATTTCCATCCTATCCTAATCTGATTAAGTCATGTGAAATGGAAGCTTAGTATTAACGCGATTGCAAGATTGTGTTCGGTGTTGTTGTGGGCAAGATGGCCGAGCGGTTAAGGCGTTGCGCGGCCGGCCGGGAGATACGATCGACGCGAGAGTTCGAGCCTTGGGCTTGACTTAGGTGAAAAATCTCTTCCCTCCCAAAAAGTTCCTATATGGTCGGGAATCCTCACAGAATTTAATTGTAGAATTTCTTCTCACCCTCATACATTGCTTAGCACGTACAGATAGGTAGTGTGTGTGTGCGACGTCCCGTGGTTCGGAAGTCACGTAAAGCCCGTCCGCAGTGTACAGGAGGATTCATCCCTGTGCACGTAAAATGTCAGAGCTATCCCCGGTTCTGATATCTGCAATCAATCCTCCAGGATCAGTACATAGGTAACTTTGCACAACAGTACGGTACTCTAGGGTGATGCAGAAGAATCTGCTTATTAAATTGGAGTATAAATTGATCCAGATCCAGAAGCTGATTCCCCTCTCTTGGTTCAAATAAAAAATTCAGACTCCCTTCAAGACTAACTCCCCGAAAAAAAATCGGACCCCCTCCGAACTCCCATCCTTCGGCGTATATTTAATGGTCCTTCAGGGATGGGGTATGAACGTTTGGCCAGTATTTATTGTGGGACATTAGAGCACATCAGACATGTCGAATTGCATTCTGAATACGAAGAATGTCCTTCTGATGTCAAATAATTTTGATTTTTTGAAATTCGCAATGTAATACATATTTTATGGCAAATGATTAAAAATTGATATTTAACAGTACTCGAAGTAAACTTTATAAATCTGATGATTTGTACTTAAAGTGTATGTTGGTGGGATGAAAAGCCGACGATCAACTGAAAATTTTGACCTTTCGTATTGAAGATATGGATTTTTTCCCAAAACACCAAAAAAAATTAGGTCTTTTGGGAAAAAAATCCATATCTTCAAAATGAAAGGTCAAAATTGTCCATTGCTCGTCGGCTTTTCCTCCCAGCTACATACACTTTAAGAATATCTCATTAGATTTATGAAACTTACTTCGAGGACTGTTATATATCAAAAATGTGAAAAATATCAAACTTTAATAATTTGTCATAAAATTTGTATTGTATCGTGAATTTCAAAAATGAAAATTATTTGATATCAGAAAGACATTCTTCGTATTCAGAATGCAATTCGATATGTCTGATGTGCTCTCATGTCCCACAAAAATACTGTCGAAACGCTCATCCTGGGGTACCGCTTAAAGTTTTTGACAATTAATTTCCATTGGTAGAGACACTTCATTACACATGTCATGTATTATGCTGTATTCGTAAGTAACATTTCAGTATTTGTAGGTAAGAATTAGACTTTTGGTGGATATCGCAATCAAAATTTCATTTGTGACCCGGCAGCACAAATGAGCCGTAAATTCCCTAAATTGTATTCTGAGCTACGGTGTAAAATGTGTACGAAGGTCATATTCATCGGTAACTTAAGCTGGCCCGACATCCGTCTCATTTCGATAGTCAAAAACTAATCAATAATCCTATTGTTGAAGTGGATAATAAGCTTCTATCTTAGATGGCTATAGAACTTTTAATAGCTCTGGTCTTTGTTTGCTTATATTGCTAAATCCTGTTCAAGTGGTGGGTTACCAGGCATTGTATTTTGTACAGGTATGCATAACCAACAATTAACAATGAGAGACCTTTTGATAAACCTCGTTGACTTGGGGATGATTTGAAATGACCGCCAATTATGACTGTTTGATATTTATTGCCAACAATGTGGAAAAAGAGACACATGTAAAAACGTAAAAAGTTATAATTTTGTTGAAGGAGCAAAGTTTAACAAACCATAACCCAGCTTCTATATCGTTTGAAGTCAAATGATATACCATTTTTAAGTTTATGATGTTTATTTTTTAAACACGAAATAAAACAAAATTGACCGGGGGAGGAATTTACGGCTCATTCGCCGTGGACGGTCACATTTATAAAGTACTGAATGTATTATTTTCTTTATGTGCGTTTATAGATACTTTAGACCCTATCATGTATGTCGGTTCACAGCGGTTGAAAGAGGATTGAAGTAAGAAACAAAGGCACTAAAGTGAATTTAATTTGCTTAATTGCACACAAATCGCTTAAAACCGTTATTGCAGACTTGTGAAGTCCATCTTGGAGTCAGTTACGTCTTGTGGCCTTTCGTTTGAGGGCAACTACAATTAGCTTTATACCAGGGTCCATCAATGTGTTGTCTAGATCATGAGACAATGAGAACAGTCATTTTTTCCATGGTATTCGTAGGTAACCTTAGCGAAAACGTCAAAAGTTACCTTCGAATAAATCAATTTGGACACAAATTACTCAGAAACCAGAAGGTCGGTAAACATTTAAAATGAAGCACACATGACAGTTGACAAATCCAAGTATTTATCCCTTCTAATCTTCTTTGAATCTGATTTTTCTTTCAAATGAGCAGACCGTCGTCTATTTCAGTACATATTTTTCACCAATTAAGCCGTATTCAGTTTTGCATGGTGGGCATGTATGTGAATTCGCAACTTTCATTGACATATGATTTGATAGCAAACATACAGGCCTTTGTTATGTACCAATATGGGCAATGGCATGAATGGAGGTGTTTCACAATACTGTCATGATGTCAAATTGTATTCGTAGGTAACATTCGGTTACCGGAAATTTACCTACGAATACTGGCTTTTATTGTTGACATCTCAGAATATTTAAACGCAGGCTATTGAAACTTGGTAGAAATAAAGAGTGTATTACCCTGCACCTATTGCTTAACTATTGTTTACTATTCTCTCACTTTGTGGAAATGGCACAGCTTTTAACATGTATTCGGAGGTAATGCATATTTGTTACCAAACCTACCTTTCTGCCATTTAGAATTTCTGGCAGCTAAACACAATAATAAAGATGTCCGAATGCAATGCATTTCAGTATTGGACAAATCAAAGCTTGTATCAATTGCGCGTTTATTAGTGATTTCCATTTTTGAAAGATATATCTAGTGCTATGAAAAATTGTATTCGTAGGTAATGTAAAAAATACCACTCAAAAAATTATCACAAAAAAATCATAATTATGTACAAATATGTGAAAAATTGAACAGGCAATCTTTGAATACACACCTTTCAGGAAATCAATTTAGATTCAATCCAATGACTTCTTTTCATAACTGGTTTAGATGTTTTTAAAAATACTTTAAGAAATATTTTGAAAAAATGGGTAAAAAAAGCATGTTTTGGGGTCTCTGTGTCTAAGTTGTTCACAGAAGGGGGTCTTATTATATATGGCGTGAAGCGTATGATCAAGGCGAATAAACACAATACAAAAACAAATGCCAATTGATTAATACTTTTAAGTTATGGCCCTGAACATGCCGTGTACACTTTTCGTTGGATTCGACCATATATCTATGTACGGGCTATATCCTCGAAATTTAAAATAAAGCTCGAGAGCTCTGTTGCTGATTTTAGTTTTGGGTCACCCTGTACTATCAAACAGCAAACAACAGCTTAACAGTCACGAAGTTGAAAAAGATAATGAACTTTGCATTGTTCTATTGTTTATGGCAATATTAACTGCGCACTATCTATCTATTTCGAGGTCATTTCGAGAAATCGGAGGGGTTTGTTTTGGGCCGAGGTAATTTTCCGAGGGAGCACTAACTATACATATATCTTTGCTTTAAAAAATCCAACAGCCTGGATAACCAAACTTTTTATCTATAGAGAGCAGTATTATTGTTTCTCACATAGGTTCATGCATGGAGTAAAAACTTAAAATTGATTTTCCTCAGTTTAGTGTCTGTGTGGGGCCACAGATTTGAAAAATGTATAATTGCGAATTAGAATTCAAAATTGCGCTAATTTCAAAACACAGGCGGGACACCCGTGCTTCGCGCGGGTCCCCGCTAGATGAGTAAATGGGAGTATGAACGTTTGGACAGTATTTATTGTGGGACATTGGAGAACATCAGACATATCGAATTGCATTCTGAATACGAAGAATGTCCTTCTGATATCAAATAATTTTGATTTTTTGAAATTCGCAAAGTAATACACATTTTATGGCAAATGAAAAATTGATATAACAGCACTCGAAGTAAACTTTATAAATCTGAAGATTCATACTTAAAGTGTATGTAGGTGGGATGAAAGCCGACGATCAATTGAAAATTTTGACCTTTCGTATTGAAGATATGGATGTTTTTCCCAAAACACCAGAAAAACATTAGGTCTTTTGGGGGAAAAAATCCATATCTTCAATATGAAAGGTAAAAATTTTCAATTGATCGTCGTCTTTTCCTCCCAGCTATACACACTTTAAGAATATATCATTAGATTTATAAAATTTACTTCGAGAACTGTTATATATCAAAAATGTGAAAAATATCAAATTTTAATAATTTGTCATAAAATTTGTATCATATCGTGAATTTCAAAAAATGAAAATTATTTGATATCAGAAAGATATTCTTCGTGCAATTCGATATGTCTGATGTGCTCTCATGTCCCACAAAAAATACTGTCGAAACGCTAATTCCAGATCCCTTAAGAAACATTTTAATACTTTCTTTTCCCCGTATTTTTATTTCCGTTTTCATTTAGTTGCTGTAACCTGGATCTACTATTTTCATGCTGTAACCATAACCCGTATTACCCGTACCCTTTTTGTCCTCCTTTTCTTTTCTTTTTTATTTATAGTACCCCTTCATGATGTTGCTTATAGACGCATTCCTACACCTCAATGGCAGCCATATTTGGGTCCCCGTCGGCTCCATCTCACCTAAAATGTGAAATGATGCGGCCTTGGAGGGTATTTTAAACTGTATTCTATCACCCGTGTTACACGTAGACAAAAGAATGATGACAGTTTAATACAACACAAAAGAATCTAACATCGAATTTTAAGCGGCTTTAATCCACCCAATTGGGCAGTCACAACACCATCTCACCTAAAATGTGAAATGATGCGGCCTTGGAGGGTATTTTAAACTGTATTCTATCACCCGTGTTACACGTAGACAAAAGAATGATGACAGTTTACAACACAAAAGAATCTAACATCGAATTTTAAGCGGCTTTAATCCACCCAATTGGGCAGTCACAACCCCAGTTAGGTGATGCGGGGACCCAAAAATGGCCGACCAAATCCTGACCATGACTTGGCTCGTTGGATTCGTCTATTGATAGATCTACTTTCTTTCCCGTATTTATTATGTCCTTTCATAGCGTGTCATGCCTGATGTGTTACCATGCGCGTCCTGCACTAGTCTCGGTACCAGCCGGTTTGTGCTCCTCCGACCGTCCATCATCATTCAGAAAGCACTCACTTACACACCCCTAACATAACCTAACCCCGTCATAAAAAAAAAACCGCACGCGTTTACGCCCAAATGACCTAAGCTAATCGTAGACATGGTAAATGCATCCTTTTTATTTCGTTCTTGTGAAATTATTTCAATTTCGCATTTTGAAGAAAGTTTTAGCCGAAAATCAATTTTGCGACATTATGTGGTGAATGTTTGTACTTATTTTGGAATCACTGGATAGAGAAGACCCCGGGGAGAAGACCCATAGCTATAGTACCAAATATAACGTTATATGGCGTTTATGGGGGGGGTGCAACAACAACCCTCTTCGTAGTTCGTGTTACAAAATGTGGCTCAATAGTTCTAGCCCGAGTTCTAGGGTTAACCATGTTAACGCATTCACCTTCCTTGTACTTTGCTAGACAACATGTACATGCGAGAGAAATTACGAGGTTCACAAGTTGTAGGTCCCCTCTAAAACATTTTGGTACAATCCAAAAACTACTTTTTAAAATTTGACCAACAGGCTGATCCAACTAAGAAATACAAGACCAAGTTGGTTAAGACTCTGCAATCCATCAAGCAAAGTGGTGCGATCACTGAGGTTCAATACAGAAAATCTATCCCACCAGTGAGGAGGTGCCTAAGTTCTATGGATTTCCGAAAATTCATAAGCCCAACCACCCTCTTCGTCCGATTGTTGCTTGTAGTGGCTCCATTACGTACGCATCTGCTAAATTTATGGCGGACATAATATCTCCTCTAATGGGTCAATCACAACATCATATCAAGAACAGTAAGGACCTAGTGACCAAACTTGAAGACTTTACTATTAGTGAGGATGAAGAATTGGTCAGTTATGATGTCACGGCTCTGTTCACATGTATACCCGTAAGTGAAACTATTGATATCATTGAGTCACGCCTTAAGAACGATCCTACTCTGGGTAACCGTACATGTTTGTCGGTTGATCAAATCACTGAACTGCTCCGGTTTCAGCTGACCACCACATATTTTCAGTACGGTGGTGAATTCTACAACCAGCTTGAAGGTGCGGCAATGGGTTCCCCCGTATCCCCTCTAACTGCAAATATCTTCATGGAGGACTTTGAAATCAAGGCCTTGTCTTCTTATCCCAACCCCCCACGGTTCTGGGGTCGTTATGTTGATGACACTATGGTCATCATCAAGAAGAGTGCTATTGAGAGCTTCACTGATCACTTAAACACCTGCCATCCATCCATAAAGTTCACCATGGAACGTGAATCCAATGGACAACTTCCCACGCTTGACGTCATGGTCAAACGCGAAGAGAACGGCTCATTGTCTTTTCAGATTTATCGCAAGCCTACCCACACAAATCAATACCTGAACGACGTTGCCTCCCATCACCCTTTGCAGCACAAACTGGGTGTGGTTCGTACCCTCGTTGATAGAGCTTCCTTGATTGTCACCAAGAAGGAGGACCTTGACCATGAACTCAACAGCATTCACAAATCTTTAGCGGTATGTGGGTACGATAAATGGACATTGGACACAGCTACCAACAAAACCAATGCCAAACGGCACGTTCGCAATAGTGACTCTGAACAACAAGTCAAAGGTTGGGTTACCATCCCATATCTGGCCGGTGTTTCGGAAAGTCTGAGGCGTGTATTAAGATCCCATGGCATTGTAACCCATGTTAAGCCCCAGAACACTATACGTTCCTTCTTGTAGCTCCCAAAGACAAGACCGACAAGCTGGACAAAATCGGGGCCGTCTATGGCCTCAAATGTCTAGACTGTTCTTCATCATATGTAGGGGAAAGTGCCAGACCATTAAGGACACGTATTAGCGAACATGAACGCCCCACTTCCCCAGTTGGTGAGCACATCACTAAGGATCACCATAGCATCGACTGGGATGGCGTACGCATTCTCGACCGTGAAGAAGACTGGTTTAGGAGAGGGGTCAGAGAAGCGATCCAAATAAGGAGAACTGGCAGCGACCTCAACAGAGACCGGGGCGCCATGATCTTCCAGTTGTTTACAACAAGATTTTGTCACTAGGCAAGTCAAGTGGAATAATCTCTTCAGTGGCTAAAGAAGACATGTAGATGCAGGTCGCAAGCTACCACAGCTCTGCAAATAGTAAGTCTTGTGACTGTTGTTTTAAATCAACTACTGTACTACAGGCTGATTATTTATGCTTAGTTGCTACCTTTGTCGTCTTCACTGAGAAATACTGCCATTTGTGAAATTTTCGGTATAAATTTTTCTACATAGCATTATTGCATCAATTCATGTCCCATTCAGTGATCCCAGCGAAAGTGTATAAAAATTAAAATTGTTTATGAATTGAATACATGAATTCAAAACCCACCAAAGTCCATGGGAAGCGATTTTGAGAAAAAAACCTGTGTATCATTTTAATTCCTTCAGTTAGATTTACCTGGTCAATATGGTCTATGGTCAGTTTTACCTGCAAATGAGTGGGTTAAACTGTATTAGGTATGACGATTATCATTTCAGGGACTTCGTGAGGGTTCCCGGGGGGGGGGGGTCATTTTAAATGCTGGACTTGAGTGTTTTTTTGAATCATATACAAAGACAACAATGTTGGAATGAGATTACCACTATAAGGTAATACAATATAAAGCACACAGGTATGTATAATGTTGATAAGCATACTACCATGTAATATATGGTACATATGACCACAGATTCTTTTATTTTTCTCTCATTTTTGTGTGTGCAGGTTTGGATGTGTGGCGGTTGTTTGCTTTGGGTACCATGTTCCCGTGTTGGTCATCTTGACAGAATCAACAACATACCACCGTATACCTTCCCCGGCGATACGCCTAATAACTACAGAGACAAGGTAAAGAAATAATATGAGACCAACAAAGCAGATAGAAAAAGAGTGAGAGAGACGAAGAATGTGAAATAGTGAACGCGAGAAAGACAGGGAGCGAGTAGGAGAGGGAAGAGAGTACAGGGAGAGATGAGACAGAGGCACAGAATTCTGTGGGAAGAGGGAGAGAGAAAAGAGAGAGGCCCGAGAGAGGGAGAAAGGGGAGCGTGTAATCTCATCATGGTAATGGTAAATACTGTGAGTTATATAACCCATGATCCAGATTTTCACGCAGAAGAAACCTATCAATTAAATCAGGGGCGGACAACCTACATCTCGCGGGCAACCGTGTTGCGCCGTGCGCGCGAATCTTGTGTGGCCAAAACTACTAAAGTTAAAATAAAAGAAGGAGATAAATTTTTGGCACTTCCAAAGAGGAGAGGGCAGACAATTTCGAGAATTCACCACCCCAGGGTACACATAATATTAAGACCGTGGGTGCATGCTTTGTCATGATGGAATAAGAAACATTTTAGACAAACCACACAAAAGAGTTGTTGTTCTGGGCAACATATTTCTACACCACTCGACCAACAACAAAATAAATGGGTTAAAATAAGTCAAAGAGCCCAGTCACTTATTACAGAAATATGTATTCCTTTATTTTTCTTAAAAAAGCAATGAACATAACCGTTACAAAACAGCTAACATCAAATGGGTACTGGTCCGTAATGTCTTAGTTCGAGATGATTTTGGAAAATTTCTCGAAGAACAGAAATATCCGCCATTTTGATCAAGAACGACGAAAATGGCGACCTCTGACATTGCGTTGTTAAAGACGCTATCAGGAACAGTAGCAGCAGTATAATTAAAAACAGTTTAATACAAACGCATATAAGGCTTCCAATACACCGTATGGATTTGTCGCAGCATGTTGCATTGTAAGCGTCGTATTTGTTTTCACTGCTCATTTGCTTACTTTGAAAAACATGTACGGAATCACTTTCATAGCTTTCATCATCGTCACTTTCTTTAGGTAAACCATTCAAATACTCCAAGCTTTCCGAAAATTGGTCTTCATCTTCACTACTAGAGTTTCTACCATGTTCATTTTCCTCAAAATTTGTTACAGTTTCGTTCTTTTCTTTGAGCACCCTGACAATCTCATTTGTGTCCTCAAATATACTGTCATTAGCCGAGTCGTCACTATCTGAACTAATATGGCTTGTAGCCATTTGATTTGAATCAATCTCCTCCGTCCCTGCCTCATGTCTTGTTTCTTGCACCTGTTGAACACTCACTCCCTCGTCTTCGTTACTGATTTGATCACGGGGAGAATCATCCACTTGCTCTTCAATGTCCACATATTTGCCGCTCATTATGCTGACGATTTTATCATCAGACTTGAGAGGAATCGCATAACTGTCATCAAGAGGTTCATTTTCTGTGTTTTTGTAATCTAGATCTTTTTTAGCATCAATTCTTTCAACTGCGTCATCATTGTTGATAATGTCAGTGTCAGATGATTGTTTTTGAGGTATTATTTGAGGTTTATTTGTAATATTGTTACCGTTTCCATGAAGCTGTGTATCGACACTATCATTTTGTTCGCTGTATTTATTTTCTAAGTTGACTTTGGCATCAACCTCTGGCAAGCATTCTGGTAGCCCAAAGGCTTCCCTGAAAGCAGTTTCTAGCAATGTTTGGTTTCCAACTGATGTATCGCTGAGTTTGTTATCATCATCCAATGTTTGGTCCCCAACTGGTGTATCACTGTGTTTGTTATTATCATCCAATGTTTGGTCCCCTACTGGAGTATCACTGTGTTTGTTATCATCATCCAATGTTTGGTCCTCAACTGGTGTATCACTGGGTTTGTTATCATCATCCAATGTTTGGTCCCCAACTGGAGTATCACTGTGTTTGTTATCATCATCCAATGTTTGGTCCCCAACTGGAGTATCACTGTGTTTGCTATCATCATCCAATGTTTGGTTCCCAACTGGTGTATCGCTGTGTTTGTTATCATCATCCAATGTTTGGTCCCCAACTGGAGTATCACTGTGTTTGTTATCATCATCCCATGTTTGGTCCCCAACTGGAGTATCACTGTGTTTGTTATCATCATCCCATGTTTGGTCCCCAACTGGAGTATCACTGTGTTTGTTATCATCATCCAATGTTTGGTCCCCAACTGGTGTATCACTGTGTTTGTTATCATCATCCAATGTTTGGTCCCCAACTGGAGTATCAATGTGTTTGTTATCATCATCCAATGTTTGGTCCCCAACTGGAGTATCAATGTGTTTGTTATCATCATCCAATGTTTGGTCCCCAACTGGAGTATCACTGTGTTTGTTATCATCATCCAATGTTTGGTCCCCAACTGGAGTATCACTGTGTTTGCTATCATCATCCAATGTTTGGTTCCCAACTGGTGTATCGCTGTGTTTGTTATCATCATCCAATGTTTGGTCCCCAACTGGAGTATCAATGTGTTTGTTATCATCATCCCATGTTTGGTCCCCAACTGGAGTATCACTGTGTTTGTTATCATCATCCAATGTTTGGTCCCCAACTGGTGTATCACTGTGTTTGTTATCATCATCCAATGTTTGGTCCCCAACTGGAGTATCAATGTGTTTGTTATCATCATCCAATGTTTGGTCCCCAACTGGAGTATCACTGTGTTTGTTATCATCATCCAATGTTTGGTCCCCAACTGGGATATCACTGTGTTTGTTATCATCATCCAATGTTTGGTCCCCAACTGGTGTATCGCTGTGTTTGTTATCATCATCCAATGTTTGGTCCCCAACTGGAGTATCACTGTGTTTGTTATCATCATCCAATGTTTGGTCCCCAGCTGGAGTATCACTGTGTTTGTTATCATCATCCAATGTTTGGCCCCCAACTCGAGTATCACTTTGTTTGTTATCATCATCCAATGTTTGGTCCCCAGCTGGAGTATCACTGTGTTTGTTATCATCATCCAATGTTTGGTCCCCAACAGGAGTATTACTGTGTTTGTTATCATCATCAAAACCTTGAGAGATTACACTATTTTCTCGTTTCTTTTCTTGCATTTTGACCATTTCATGTCCGTCAGTGATAACCACTTTGCTACTTTGTAGATCTTCTTGAACCTTCCCACGGGAGGCATGCTTGTCAACAAGAACATGCTGACATCGTGCGTCTTTCCTTCTTTGATCTTCTTTATACTGATCCAGCTCATCTCCGTTGAGGATATCGTGTTCTTTTCTATTTTCCATTTCATCCAAAATAGATATAGAAAACGTTGAAAGGGTATCTTTTTCGTCGTTCATATCCTTTTTATGCTGGAGGTTTTTCTGTGTCCATTTCTTTCCCTCTATTTCTCCTTGTTCAGCCATGGTTAACGCAATCCCTATGGTATCTTTTTCCGCTGATTCAGGTAATGCCAACTCATATCCGCTTCCAAGTGTAGTCTCAGGTGCAGTAAATCTGCGGTGTTCCATGTCATCTAGTGGTGCTTCATGAGACCCGGCCTCATCAGCTAAATCTGTCGAAGAAACTTTGTCACCCAAGTCAAAGCGTTGATTACCAAATAGAGATTCATCATCCGATTGTGCTAAATGCGTTGTATGGCTAACAGGTGGTGCAGTTTGTTTCCTTACGTGGTTCTTCTTCAAGGTTTGCACTCTTAAGTTATCTTCAGGATTAGGACAATGATGAACACGAAATGATTCAAACGTGTGGTCTTTCAACTTATTGTTTAATGTGCAAAACCTTTTGTCGCAGCCTCTGGCTAGTGGAGATAACCATTTGTCGAAGATCTTTCTTTGCAAGATGCCACTCTCCAGAAATGAAAGCTGGTCTGAGTTTGGATCTATTAGGTAATCATCAGGGTAAGGTTGATGCGAAGAAGGTGATTTGAAGTCAAATCTTGCACCAAGCCGGATAATGGATGAAAAATTATCAAAATCGACGGCGTCTGTTAAAACTGAGCATGAATCAACATCTCGTATGTCTATGACGCCTTCTATTTCTCTGTCACAGCATATGTTACCATCTATTAAATCTATGGAGATCTCACGACTCTCAGATCCTGGAACAATAAATAAAGAACGAAAACACATATATCTCGTCTTTTTTTCTAATACGATTAAGGACTTTCGAGATTGTCATTTTTAACTAGAGAGCAACATTTGAAAAGAACTTGATATTATAGTTCGTTAAATGTCACAATGCTTTCTCTATTTCGGGTCATTATTATGCATTATGCTTTCCATTTAATTAATCAGTTACTTAATTCAATGTTGTTGAACAATTCATGGCCTTAGAAAATGTGCCAAGTTCATGGTAAGCACATATACACGAATGTTTGTTTGCTTTAAATGTTAAATGATCTTCCCTTATGACTCGGCAACGACCCATATGAGAGGGTTTTGACCCGCACTGCCCCCATCCCTGGTCTACGCTAAGCTGACACAACTAGGCCAATTTCTACAAATTTTACGTTTTTCAGGAAATGCCATTTTGTAAGACCTGCATCTTGACCATCCTTTTTGGACGGTATTAGTTGCTCTAGCCTTTTGGGTAACGAGAAAATTAACTGATTCCAATCTGTAACACCACTAAGGCGTATGTTTTCATTCGATGACCGTGGCGATCATTCTAAATCTATTCTAAAATTGTGGTGTTTCCTTCCTCGAGTAAATGACGTCATTGACTCTCATTTGATGAGTCAACACACCTGCGCATACACGCATAGACAAAGGCGGCATATTGACATGCATAAATATCTATTAGAACTATGATATCATTGACTCGTGGAAGCCAAATGAAGTATAATTATTGAATACATACCGATGAAATCATCAAAACTTGCGGAAGTTGACAGTTGGTCTGTGGACTTCAGATTGTCCTCCGGTAATATGGCTGTAGAATTGGAAATAATAGAGCAAACGCTGGAGACGTGATCATGGCAGTCATTGAATATCTCACTAGCAGGTTGGCGCGTCTTTATATCGTCATCTCGTTCAGTAACAGGAATATCTTGAAGTTGCTGCTCCGCGTTCTGTTCTTCATGACCAAACCTCGAAACATTTATTTGTCTATCATCTCGAATTTCATCGACTACGTCCTTCTCGTCACTGGGCACTGTAGAATATGAAGCTTGACGTGCAATATCTTTGGTACAAGTGGAACTTTCAAACTCATCAGTTCCGACTAAAGCACCGTTAACATGACTGGAATCTTCAAACTCTTTAGTTGCGACTGACACATCTTTAGATGGAATGGAAAATTCCAACTCTTCAGTCCCCACTGAAAATTCTTTAACTGAAGCATCTTTAACTAGAGTAGAATTTCCAAACTGTTCAGTTTCGACTGCAGCATCTTTAACAGGAGTGGAACATTCTAACTCTTCAGTTCCAACTGAAGCATCTTTAACAGAAGCAGAGCATTTCAACTCTTCAGTTCCAACTAAAGCATCTTTAACAGGAGTAGAACCTTTCAACTCTTCAGTTCCAACTGAAGCATCTTTAACAGAAGTGGAAAATTCGAACTCTTCCGTTCCGACTGAAGCATTTTTAACAGAAGTGGAACATTCTAACTCGCAACATTCTAACTCGGAATATTCTAACTCGTCAGTTTCAACTGAAGCATCTTTTACAGGAGTAGAACCTTTCAACTCTTCAGTTCCAACTGAAGCATCTTTAACAGAAGTGGAAAATTCGAACTCTTCCGTTCCGACTGAAGCATTTTTAACAGAAGTGGAACATTCTAACTCGCAACATTCTACCTCGGAACATTCTAACGCGTCAGTTTCAACTGAAGCATCTTTTACAGGAGTAGAACCTTTACATTTTTCAGTTCCAACTGAAGCATCTTTAACAAGAGTGGAACATTCGAACTCTTCAGTTCCAACTGCCGCATCTTTAACAGGAGTAGAACATTCGAACTCTTCAGTTCCAACTGCAGCATCTTTAACAGCAGTGGAACATTCTAACTCCTCAGTTCCGACTGAAGCATCTTTAACAGGTGTGGAACATTCTAACTCTTCAGTTCCAACTGCAGCATCTTTAACAGGAGTGGAACATTCTAACTCTTCAGTTCCAACTGCAGCATCTTTAACAGCAGTGGAACATTCTAACTCTTCAGTTCCAACTGCAGCATCTTTAACAGGAGTGGAACATTCTAACTCTTCGGTTCCAACTGCAGCATCTTTAACAGAAGTGGAACATTCTATCTCTTCAGTGCCGATTGAAGCATCTTTAACAGGTGTGGAACATTCTAACTCGTCAGTTCCAACTGAAGCATCTTTAACAGGAGTAGAACATTGGAACTCTTCAGTTCCAACTGCCGCATCTTTAACAGGAGTTGAGCATTCTAACTCTTCGGTTCCAACTGCAGCATCTTTAACAGAAGTGGAACATTCTATCTCTTCAGTGCCGCCTGAAGCATCTTTAACAGGTGTGGAACATTCTAACTCGTCAGTTCCAACTGAAGCATCTTTAACAGGAGTAGAACATTCGAACTCTTCGGTTCCAACTACAGCATCTTTAACAGGAGTGGCATCTCGGTTCCAACTGCAGCATCTTTAACAGAAGTGGAACATTCTATCTCTTCAGTGCCGACTGAAGCATCTTTAACAGGTGTGGAACATTCTAACTCGTCAGTTCCAACTGAAGCATCTTTAACAGGAGTAGAACATTCGAACTCTTCAGTTCCAACTGCAGCATCTTTAACAGGAGTGGAACATTCTAACTCTTCAGTTCCAACTGCAGCATCTTTAACAGCAGTGGAACATTCTAACTCTTCAGTTCTGACTGAAGCATCTTTAACAGGTGTGGAACATTCTAACTCTTCAGTTCCAACTGCAGCATCTTTAACAGGAGTGGAATATTCTAACTCTTCGGTTCCAACTGCAGCATCTTTAACAGAAGTGGAATATTCTATCTCTTCAGTGCCGACTGAAGCATCTTTAACAGGTGTGGAACATTCTAACTCGCCAGTTCCAACTGAAGCATCTTTAACAGAAGTAGAACATTCTAACTCTTCAGTTCCAACTGCAGCATCTTTAACAGAAGTTGAACATTCTAATTCTTCAGTTCCAACTGCAGCATCTTTAACAGGAGTAGAACTTTCTAACTCTTCAGTTCCAACTGAAGCATCTTTAACAGAAGTAGAACATTCTAATTCTTCAGTTCCAACTGCAGCATCTTTAACAGAAGTGGAACATTCTAACTCTTCAGTTCCAACTGCAGCATCTTTAACAGGAGTACAACCTTTCAACTGTTTTGTTCCGACTGAAGCATCTTCAACTGAAGTAGAACATTCAAACTGTTCATTTCCAACTGCAGCATCTTTAACAAGAGTGGAACATTCTAACTCTTCAGTTTCGACTGCAGCATCTATAACAGGAGTTGAACCTTCAAACTCTTCAGTTCCAACTGAAGCATCTTTAACAGGAGTAGCACCGTTCAATTCTTCAGTTCCAACTGAAGCATCTTTAACAAGAGTGGAACATTCGAACTCTTCAGTTCGGAGTGAAGCATCTTTAATAGGAGTGGACCATTCCAACTTTTCAGTTCCGACTGAAGCATCTTTAACAGAAGTGGAACATTCGCACTCTTCAGCTTCGACTGCAGCATCGTTAACAGAAGTGGACCATTCCAACTCTTCAGTTCCAACTGCAGCATCGTTAACAGAAGTGGACCATTCCAACTCTTTAGTTCCGACTGAAGCATCTTTAACAGAAGTGGAACATTCGCACTCTTTAGTTCCGACTGAAGCATCGTTAACAGAAGTGGACCATTCCAACTCTTCAGTTCCGACTGAAGCATCTTTAACAGAAGTGGAACATTGTAACTCTTCAGTTCCATCTTTAACAGAAGTGGAACCTTCAAACTCTTCATTTCCAACCGAAGCATCTTTAACTGGATTTGAACATTCAAACTCTTCGGCTCCAATTGAAGCATCTTTAACAGAAGGGAAACATGTGTACTCTTCAGTTCCGACTGATACATCTTTAACAGGATTGGAACCTTCATATTCATCAGTTCCGGCTGAGGCATCTTTAATTGGAGAGAAACCTCCAAATTCTTTAGTTCCGACTGATGAATCATTAACTGGAATGTAACTTTTCAACTCTTCAGTTCTCACTAAAACATTTTTAAATGGAGTGGAATATTCCGTTCCATGTGAAGCATTTGCTGCTAAATACTCTGTTCCCATTCCAGTATCTGCCGTGGAATACGATGTTCCCATGGTGACATTTGTACCTTGAGTGCAATATTCTGGTCCAACTGAAGCATTTGCTGTTGAATATTCTGTTGCGATTGCAGTACTTGCCGTAGAATATGTTTTTCCGTTTGCAGCAACTCTCGTGGAATATTCTGCCGTGGAATATTCTATTCCTGTAGCGATATTTTTACCTCGAGTGCAATATTCTAGTCCAACTGAAGAATTTGCAGTCGAATACTCCGTTCCGATTGCAGCATCTGTCGTGGAATATTCTGTTCCTATAGCAACATCTTTACACTGCGTAGAAAATTCTGGTCCAATTGAAAAATTTGCTGTTGAATACTCTGTTCCCATTGCAGTATCTACCGTAGAGCACTCTGTTCCTATTGCTACATCTTTACCTTGAGTGCAATATTCCGGTCCAACTGAAGCATCTGCTGTAGAATACTTTGTTCCGATTGCAGCATTTGCTGTTGAATGCTCTGTTCCCATTTCAGCATCTTTTCCAATAGCCATATCTTTACCTTGAGTGCAATATTCCGGTCTGACTGAAGCATTTTCTGTTGAATACACTGTTTCGATTGCAGCATCTGCTGTGACATACTCTGATCCGGTTGCAGCATCTGCCGCGGAATACTCTTTTCCTGTAGCTTCATCTTTACCTTGAGTGCAATATTCCGGTCCAACTGAAGCATCTGCCGTTAAATACTTTGTTCCGATTGCAGCATCTGCTGTAGAAAACTCTGTTCCGATTGCAGCATTTGCTGTTGAATATTCTGTTCCCATTGCAGCATTTGCTGTAGAATACTCTGTTCTCATTGCAGCATTTGCCGTGGAATACTCTGTTCCTATTGCGGCATCTTTACCTTGAGAACAATATTCTGGTCCAACTGAAGCATCTGCCGTGGAATATTGTGTTCCTGTGGTGACATTTTTACCTCGAGTGCAATATTCTTGTCCAACTGAAGAATCTGCTGTTGAATATGCTGTTCCCATTGCAGCATCTACTGTGGAATTCTGTGTTTCTATAACAACATATTTATCTTGAGAAGAAAATTCTAGTCCAAATGAAAAATCTGCTGTTGAATACTCTGTTCCCATTGCAGCATCTACCGTGAAGTACTCTGTTCCTATAGCGATATCTTTACCTTTAGTGCAATATTCTAATCCAACTGAAGCATCTGCCTTGGAATACTCTGTTCCCATTCCAACATCTGCTGTGGAATACCCTGTTTCTATAGCGACATCTTTAGCTTGAGTGCAATACTCTGGTCCAACTGAAGCATTTGCTGTTAAATGCTCTGTTCCCATTGCAGTATCTGCCATGGAATACTCTGTTCCTATAGCTACATCTTTATCTTGAGTGCAATATTCTGGTCCAACTGAAGCATTTGCTATTGAATATGCTGTTCCGATTGCAGCATCTACTTTGGAATGATGTGTTCCTATAGCAACATCTTTACCTTGAGTAGAAAATTCTGGTTCAACATCTACCGTGAAGTACTCTGTTCCTATAGCGACATCTTTACCTTGAGCGCAATATTCCGGTCCAATTGAAGCATTTGCTGTTGAATACTCTGTTCCGATTCCAACATCTGCTGTGGAATACTCTGCTCCTATAGCGACATCTTTACCTTGAGTGCAATATTCTGGTTCAACTGAAGTATTTGCCGTGGAAATCTCTGTTTCCATTGCAGCATCTGCCGTGGAATATTCTGTTCCTGAAGCAACATCTTTACCTTGAGTACAATATTTTGGTCCAACTGAAGCATTCGCTGTTAATTGCTCTGTTCCTATAGCGATATCTTTACCTTGAGTGCAATATTCCGGTCCAACTGTAGCATCTCCCGTGGAATATTCTGTTCCGATTCCAACAGATGCTGTGGAATATTCTGTTCCTATAGCGACATCTTTACTTTGAGTGCAATATTCTGGTCCAACTGAGGCATTTGCTGTTAAATGCTCTGTTCCTATAGCGACATCTTTAACTTGAGTTGAAAATTCTGGTCCAACTGAAGCATTTGCTATTGAAAACGCTGTTCCGATTGCAGCATCTACTGTGGAAAGCTGTGTTCCTATAGCAACATCTTTACCTTGAGTAGAAAATTCTGGTTCAAATGAAAAATCTGCTGTTGAATACTCTGTTCCCATTGCAGTATCTACCGTGGAGTACTCTGTTCCTATAGCGACATTTTTACCTCGAGTGCAATATTTTGGTCCAACTGAAGCATTTGCTGTTGAATACTTTGTTCCTATTGCAGCATCTGCTGTGGAATACTCTGTTTCTATAGCGACATCTTTACCTTGAGTTGAATACTCCGGTCCAACTGAAGCATTTACTGTTGAATACTCTGTTCCTATTGCAGCATCTACCGTGTAATACTCTGTTCCTATAGCAACATCTTTACGTTGAGTGCAAAAATCCTTTCCATCTGAAGCATTTTCTATTGAAAATTCTGTTCCAATTGCAACATCTGCCGTAGAATACTCTGTTCCTATAGCGACATCTTTTCCTTGAGTGCAATATTTTGGTCCTACAGAAGCATTTGCTGTTGAATACTCTGTTCCGATTGCAGCATCAGCCGTGTAATACTCTGTTCCGATTGCAACATCTGCTGTGGAATACTCTGTTCCTATTGCAGCATCTACCGTGTAATACTCTGTTCCTATAGCAACATCTTTATTTTGAGTGCAAAAATCCTTTCCAACTGAAGCATTTGCTGTTGAATACTTTGTTCCTATTGCAGCATCTGTTGTGGAATACTCTGTTCCTATAGCGACATCTTTTCCTTGATTGCAATATTCTGGTCCTACAGAAGCATTTGCTGTTGAATACTCTTTTCCGATTGCAGCATCTGCCGTGTAATACTCTGTTCCAATTGCAACATCTGCCGTGGAATACTCTGTTCCTATAGCGACATCTTTACTTTGAGTGCAATATTCCTTTCCAACTGAAGCATTTACCGTTGAATATTCTGTTCCAATTGCAACATCTGCCGTGGAATTCTCTGTTCCTATAGCGACATCTTTTCCTTGAGTGCAACATTCTGGTCCAACTGAAGCATTTGCTGTTAAATACTCTGTTCCTATTGCAGCATCTACCGTGTAATACTCTGTTCCTATAGCAACATCTTTACTTTGAGTGCAAAAATCCTTTCCAACTGAAGCATTTGCTGTTGAATACTTTGTTCCTATTGCAGCATCTGTTGTGGAATACTCTGTTCCTATAGCGACATCGTTTCCTTGATTGCAATATTCTGGTCCTACAGAAGCATTTGCTGTTGAATACTCTGTTCTTATTGCAGCATCTACCGTGTAAAACTCTGTTCCTATAGCAACATCTTTACTTTGAGTGCAATATTCCTTTCCAACTGAAGCATTTACCGTTGAATATTCTGTTCCAATTGCAACATCTGCCGTAGAATACTCTGTTCCTATAGCGATATCTTTTCCTTGAGTGCAATATTCTGGTCCAACTGAAGCATTTGCTGTTGAATACTCTGTTCCGATTGCAGCATCTGCCGTGGAATTCTCTGTTCCTATAGCGACATCTTTTCCTTGAGTGCAACATTCTGGTCCAACTGAAGCATTTGCTGTTAAATACTCTGTTCCTATTGCAGCATCTACCGTGTAATACTCTGTTCCTATAGCAACATCTTTACTTTGAGTGCAAAAATCCTTTCCAACTGAAGCATTTGCTGTTGAATACTTTGTTCCTATTGCAGCATCTGTTGTGGAATACTCTGTTCCTATAGCGACATCGTTTCCTTGATTGCAATATTCTGGTCCTACAGAAGCATTTGCTGTTGAATACTCTGTTCTTATTGCAGCATCTACCGTGTAAAACTCTGTTCCTATAGCAACATCTTTACTTTGAGTGCAATATTCCTTTCCAACTGAAGCATTTACCGTTGAATATTCTGTTCCAATTGCAACATCTGCCGTAGAATACTCTGTTCCTATAGCGATATCTTTTCCTTGAGTGCAATATTCTGGTCCAACTGAAGCATTTGCTGTTGAATACTCTGTTCCGATTACAGCATCTGTCGTGAAAAAGCCTGTTTCTATAGCCACATCTTTACCGTGGGTGCAAAATTCCGGTCCAACTGAAGCATCTACCATGGAATACTCTGTTCCCATTGCAGCATCTGCCTTGGAATAGTCTGTTCCTATAGCGACATCTTTACCTTGGGTGCAATATTCCGGTCCAACTGAAGCATCTACCATGGAATACTCTGTTCCCATTGCAGTATCTGCCGTGGAATACTCTGTTCCTATAGCGACATCTTTACCTTGTTTGCAATATTCTGGTCCAACTGAAGCATTTGCTGTTGAAGATTTTGCTCCAATTGCAACATCTGCTGTAGAATACTCTGTTCCTATAGCGACATCTTTTCCTTGAGTGCAATATTCTGGTCCAATTGAAGCATTTGCTGTTAAGGACTCTGTTCCTATTGCAACATCATTACTTTGAGTGCAATATTCCGGTCCAACTGAAGCATTTGCTGTTGAATATTCTGTTCCAATTACAACATCTGCCGTAGAATACTCTGTCCCTATAGCGACATCTTTTCCTTGAGTGCAATATTCTGGTCCAATTGAAGCATTAGCTGTTGAATACTCTGTTCCGATTGCAACATCTGTCGTGAAAAAAACTGTTTCTATAGCCACATCTTTACCTTGGGTGCAAAATTCCGGTCCAACTGAAGCATCTACCATGGAATACTCTGTTCCCATTGCAGCATCTGCCGTGGAATAGTCTGTTCCTATAGCGACATCTTTACCTTGAGTGCAATATTCTGGTCCAACCGAAGCATTTGCTGTTGAATACTCTGTTCCCATTGCAGCATCTGCCGTGGAATAGTCTGTTCCTATAGCGACATCTTTACCTTGAGTGCAATATTCTGGTCCAACTGAAGCATTTGCTGTTGAATACTCTGTTCCCATTGCAGCATCTGCCGTGGAATAGTCTGGTCCTATAGCGACATCTTTACCTTGAGTGCAATATTCTGGTGCAACTGAAGCATTAGCTGTTGAATACTCTGTTCCGATTGCAGCATCTGTCGTGAAAAAGCCTGTTTCTATAGCCACATCTTTACCGTGGGTGCAAAATTCCGGTCCAACTGAAGCATCTACCATGGAATACTCTGTTCCCATTGCAGCATCTGCCTTGGAATAGTCTGTTCCTATAGCGACATCTTTACCTTGTGTGCAATATTCTGGTCCAACTGAAGCATTTGCTGTTGAAGATTTTGCTCCAATTGCAACATCTGCTGTAGAATACTCTGTTCCTATAGCGACATCTTTTCCTTGAGTGCAATATTCTGGTCCAATTGAAGCATTTGCTGTTAAGGACTCTGTTCCTATTGCAACATCATTACTTTGAGTGCAATATTCCGGTACAACTGAAGCATTTGCTGTTGAATATTCTGTTCCAATTACAACATCTGCCGTAGAATACTCTGTCCCTATAGCGACATCTTTTCCTTGAGTGCAATATTCTGGTCCAATTGAAGCATTAGCTGTTGAATACTCTGTTCCGATTGCAACATCTGTCGTGAAAAAACTGTTTCTATAGCCACATCTTTACCTTGGGTGCAAAATTCCGGTCCAACTGAAGCATCTACCATGGAATACTCTGTTCCCATTGCAGCATCTGCCGTGGAATAGTCTGTTCCTATAGCGACATCTTTACCTTGAGTGCAATATTCTGGTCCAACCGAAGCATTTGCTGTTGAATACTCTGTTCCCATTGCAACATCTGCCGTGGAATAGTCTGTTCCTATAGCGACATCTTTACCTTGAGTGCAATATTCTGGTCCAACTGAAGCATTTGCTGTTGAATACTCTGTTCCCATTGCAGCATCTGCCGTGGAATAGTCTGTTCCTATAGCGACATCTTTACCTTGAGTGCAATATTCTGGTCCAACTGAAGCATTAGCTGTTGAATACTCTGTTCCGATTGCAACATCTGTCGTGAAAAAAACTGTTTCTATAGCCATATCTTTACCTTGGGTGCAAAATTCCGGTCCAACTGAAGCATCTACCATGGAATACTCTGTTCCCATTGCAGCATCTGCCGTGGAATACTCTGTTCCTATAGCGACATCTTTACCTTGAGTGCAATATTCTGGCCCAACTGAAGCATTCGCTGTTGAGTACTCTGTTCCAATTGCATCATCTGCCGTAGAATACTCTGTCCCTATAGCGACATCTTTATCTTGAGTGCAATATTCTGGTCCAATTGAAGCATTTGCCATGGAATACTCTGTTCCCATTGCAGCATCTGCCGTGGAATTATCTGTTTCTATAGCCACATCTTTTCCTTGGGTGCAAAATTCCGGTCCAACTGAAGCATCTGCCGTGGAATACTCTCTCCTTATTACAGCATCTGCCGTGGAATACTCTGTTCCTATAGCGACATCCTTGCCTTGAGTGCAATATTCTGCCCCAACTGAAGCATTTGCTGTTGAATACTCTGTACCTATAGCGACATCTGTACCTTTAGTGCAATATTCCGGTCCAACTAAAGCATCTGCCGTGGAATACTCTGTGCCCATTGCAGCATCTGCCGTGGAATACTCTGTTCCTATAGCGACATCTTTACCTTGAGTGAAATATACCGGTCCAACTGAAGCATCTGTTACCATTGCAACATCTGCCGTGGAAAACTTTGTTCCTATAGCAACATCTATACCTTGAGTGGAACATTCCGGTCCAACTGCAGTGGAATATACTCTTCCTATCGCAGCATCTGCAGTAGAATACTCTTTGCCTATATTTGCTGTATGTGCGGTATAATTTTCTGTTTCCATTGCAACATCTGCTGTGGCATACTTGTTTCTTATTGTGGAATCTTTGCTTGTAGTGCAGTACTCTACTCCAATACTGGCAGCAATCTGTGCTTCACATGTTAACTTCTCAAGTGTATCACTCACAAAATACATGGCTGAGATATCTTCCATACTTTTCTCGGTTTCTGCTTTTTTTACTTCACTTGCAAAAAATATGTCCATGGCACTTAAATGTTCCTCAGAATGACGCTGGAGTGGACCAAACCCATCCGGGGACAAAGTGGGCCATTGGAATATTTCTTCACGATCGGGCACCTTGTCTGTTGTTAATATTAGCTGATCTTGAGTGGTATCATCATGATCATATTTCGGATCATGTCCAATACTTCTTTCACTCAACATTTTTTCGATTGTATCATTTACTAATGGCGTAATAGGCTCATCCTGCAAACGGTTTGATCGTTTTGTCTTCGTGCCAAAAATGGTCTCTTTACTATTGTTCATTACCTTTGAGATTGCACCGGCTTCTTCCAACTTCTCACTAATCGACGCCTTGTGTATTGGATCGGTGTGGTCTTTTTCGTCAGGAACATGTTCTCCAACTTGACACACAGTAGATGTTTGTCTTGATGACATTGTATGTGCGTTTGTTATCTGCTTAAAAGGTAATACACCTCTACCTACATTATCTCTACGATCTTGAAATGACTCAGAAACACTGGGGAACCTTTCAAGATGGTCTTGACTTCCATTTTCGTCAGCTGTCATCTCATTGGTTGTTTGTATGGCCGAAACCTGTTTTGCTTCATAGTCCAACTTCATAGCAACATCCGCATAACTTATTAGCTTCTCTAATGTATCATTAACTAAGGACATCACGGACAGATCTTCAGAACTTACTGGGCTTTTCACATTGTCATCGGCTTTAAATTCAGATCCAGCACTCTCAATATCATTTAGTTGCTCGGTCAGTTCGATGGCTTCTGAAGGCCACTGAACTGCAGCTGCGTCACTTGTAATATCTGCAAAACTAAGTAACTTTCCTAGTGTATCATTAACTACAGACATTGCAGAAAGATCGTCAGCACTCAATGCGGGGTTCTTGTGATCTTGGCAAACAGAATCATCCTGAATTTCCCTAATGCTACGTGTGGTGCTAAGGTCTGGAATTGGACTGACCTCTACTGCGTCAGCATCGTGCAGAGTCCTATTCATAGTGGGTGAAGTACTACCATCTGGAACTCCATTCATTTCTAATGAAGAGCTATTGTAGACAAGTCTGTACTTTTCTCGATCTGTTAATGTGATTTTAATCTCTGGGATATCGTAAGTCCTGGGACCCATTATAAAATCAGGGCAACTTGTCGACTTCTCTAGTGTGGAATCGACAAATGACCTACTATTTTCTTGACTAGCATACACCTTTGGAGTGCCTAAAGTCTTGAAACTTGCATCTTTCGAGTTTGCATCGACTTTACATTGCCTCGGCAGTTGATATTCTGGGGTTTCCTGACGCATGACGTTATCCCGGGAGATATCGTCAGTTTGGTTCACGTCACGCAAAATGATAGCTGGTTCTTCAGTGGCATTCAAGTCGAGTCTGTCTGTTAGATTGGAGATTTGTATATCGTGATCATAACTGATAGTTTGCAATTGTTTAATTATGTCTGTGGCATTTTCGTAGCTTGCTTGTTTTTCAATGAAACCTTTTTCCCAAGATTGATCTTGAAAGATACCTTCTCCAGATGTCAAAACACCATCAAAGTCTGCGATGCTTTCGGGTGAACTTTCAAATCTGTTTTTGCTTTCTTGATGTTCAATGAAAACGTTTTCCCACGATAGTTCTGTAGTTTGGTTTGTGTCACGCGATCCAGAATCTGCGTCATTCCCTGTCACGTTGTTAAGTTTATTTTGGTCAACGAAGTCTAGATCCGGATATTGATATTCTACATTAGTGACATTGTCAAATGTGTCCCTGCTTTCTTGGTGCTTGATAAAAAGGTGTTCCCAGGACATGTCGCGAGTTTCCTTTGCGTCATATGGGGCTGAATCATCTCTTTCTTTTATAATGTTTTCTTGAAAGCCGCCTTTCTCCTGTTTATCTGATGTTGGTGTAGATGTGTCCTTCACGCGCATTACAAAGTCATCGTATCCAAAGCGCTCTGAAGAAATGTTTACGTTCTCTATTTCACTGGTACTTTCGTCTGTAACAAACATACGAGAATGAAACAAAACAGAGATAGTAACCGTACACGGTTTGATAATGCTTAGCCTATGCCAAAGCAATTTGATTTGTGTAATGTTAGCTTTGAAAGGGAGACATTAATGGCTGAAACAGGATTTGAACAGCGGCGAACTCTGGTTTATGTGACAATTCTGTACTATCTGAGCAATCTAGCCCTTAACTATGATCATGATGAACGGTGATCCATTACCAATTTGTATCTTTGGCTGCTCGGGCGCTTGTTGCGGTGTTTTATGGCTCTGATCTTATTTCATTTAATATTGTTCATTAATACCTGATCAGTTTTTCTGTAGATTGTTCACTCTAATTTTCAAAATGTGACACAATAGGCCTATACTAGGCCTATAATGACTATAATCTACTCACCACTGCTTCGCAGACGATCAATTTGACGCTGAAGTAAATCAGCAAAAGGACGGAGTGAATTCTGAAATGTTGGTTTATAACACGTGCTGTAGTACGAAGACTTTTGATACGGCTCTGTGGTGTGATTGGTCTCCTCAAATTTCATTTTAATATTCCTATCATGATCGTCCTGGCTGTCGAATTGACTAGTTTCCACATCCGAATCTTCAGATAAGTCACCAGCAATATCTTCTCCTTCTTCATGTTCGTCCTCGTGCTCGATGTTGTATATTTGTCGACGAATAATTTTGCCAATCAAAGAAAAGGCATTGTGGATGCGAGGACCAGATGGTTCGTAGTTGTCGTCAACATCGTCATCGTCAAATTCATCGATTAAGCTTTCTGACAGGCTGGATCGTGAATATTTTGGGGATGATGATGAAAACCTCCTTTCATCATCAGTTTTCATTGTTGAATGCTGTGGTGATGATATTATCTGTAGTGTTGTTTAAAACATCATCTAATATCCCCCCTAAAAATAAGACCTTTTGAAGCAGGCTAATTTGCCATTGTTATCACCATTTTTTCGGGATCTTTTTGAAATTGTCCAGCCGGTCGAAGTTACAGCACTCAGATTTTTGTTTTGACAGGTGTTACTACGCAATGAAGCGCAGTGCGCGAACAATGCAACGCGTGATGCGGATTTTCCCACGCGACGTTAAGTGACACACGCAATGACGCACTGTGCGCACATCACTATACGCGTCATTGCCACTTTTCATTGAAATGCTGGTTTTTCACCAAGGTGGACCTATCATGTGAATTAGACCAGATTTCATTATTTAAATAAAATTGTGCAGTTTATTATGCCTGTATTTTTAATATTTCTTCAGAATCTTGCTCGTGTTGCTACCATCTGGATGGACGAATACAGGGATTATGTCTACATCAGTAGACCCCGTTTACAAGCAGATAATATTAATATTGGAGATATCAAGCCACAACTGATGTTTAGACAAGAAAAGCAATGCAAAGATTTCAACTGGTATATGCAGGAAATCGCCTATGATGTACAGCAGCATTTTCCTCTCCCGCCTTTGTCAGTTCAATTTGGTGAGGTATGCATAGACATAAATATTAGTTGACATTACAATGATATGCCTATCAAAATCAAATGACGGGCTTATTGCGACGATTTTGCTCATCTTTGCCTATAACAATCACATCATGATTATGATAAGATCATAGAACTTGACCAATTCAATTAAGTTATCACATCAAAAAAAGGATGTGCAATTTAAGCGTTGAGAGTTACTGCAACATTTAACCAACGTTGAGCCATAGACAATATACCCTGGAAGATATCTTCCAGGGTCTATGGTTGAGCAAAGTATTCACAGACCTATTACAGTTACCGAACTGAGTAGGCTTACAACTATAGCTAGACTTGAGTTCAATCATCGTTTACGGAGTTAAGGGTTAAAAAAAAGGTTTAGGGTTGGGATAGGGCAGTAATTGTATAGGGCCTAATGATACTAGTTGCGCCCTATTCGGTAATCGCCAGTTTTGCTGGCGTTTTCTCAACAACGTTACCTGTTGCGTCCATTGGTTACCCAACGTTGGCCGGTAAACATAGTATTTATGCAACGTGTTTGCACTGAATATCCTGTGAATTACACAAAGAAACCATCAGCATTCTCTCAATATAATACTATTTTAACCAACCAATGACAATGTATGATTTCATTGCCCGATAACCTTTAATTTAAAATGGCAATTGTGAGCTCATTTTAAGAATTAACCAACTTGGATCACATTAGAAACAATTGTCACTTATGACACATAAAAGGTTTCAGCTTGAGAAGTATCGAAAATTGAATTGTTTTAGCTAATAACCTTTACTATTTTACCAGCTTTATTTGTGTTTGTGTGCTTGTTTGTTCTCATTTATAAGATTCGAGTTTTGAGTCACGACGTTTGCCTAGATACAAAGGGTAAGGAACCAGCGAAAGAAGGAACACCGCTTAGTCTATTCAAATGCCATGGGCTTGGAGGAAACCAGGTACGAAGTAAATAGCTTCATAACTTGGCAGCAGTGGCGTGCGCATTTGCAATTTGCGCACAACGCATTTGCAATCAAAGAAGTATTAACTTTTTGAAGCGTTTTTAATGTTGCCTATAAAAACTATAATTATCATCACCCTTCTCACGTATACCACTTATGATTGGTAAAGCAACACTTGTATTTTATTTATGGCTTAAACTGAAAGTCCGAGAGAAGTTCGGTATAGAATCAATATTTCTTGTTGGCATTAGATCCAATGAGACGTCAACAATTATTTTCCTTCTTTTTTCCGTAGTTGTTTCGTTTGACGACTGCTGGTGATATTCGTGTTAATGGCTATTGTTTGGGTCAGCACATTAGTGGTGAACCTAGAGTGATGTTAACCAATTGTCGTGATAGGCAAGCCATCAAGGACTGGACATACGATGAGGTAATAAGTAGGCTTAGCCTACTTTAAATTGACATAAAAGGTTTATGCAGGGTATGGCCGGCAACGGAAAAATACATTTCAATATCAGATTTTGTTCGCCAAAAACACGCCACTAAGCATGCCCATAATTATTCGAAGGTATTTTCTGAAATAGTTTGATACGTTAGTAGGCCGCGCCGTTAAGCCCTATTATTTATAGGCCCCTTACATTCAAATTATGTGCAATGTTCTTTAAGGGGGTACTACACCCCTGGCCAATTTTGTGACTATTTTTGCATTTTTCTCAAATATTATAGCATATTGGTGACAGGTAAGATATGTATATTATAGGGGCAAGGACTACAACTATATGTACTGAAAATTCAGCAACTCAAAGCAAGTAGTTATTGCTTTATTGATCAAATATTGGTTTTCCCTCATTTTTGACTGTAACTCCACAACTGTTGTCAGTGCTGAAATAAAATTTCCAGTGCAGTACTTGCCCCTATAATAACTATACATATCTTACTTGTCCCCAATGCGCTATAATTTGTGAGACAAATGCAAAAATAGGCACAACATTGGGCACTAGTACCCCCTTAATGAAATTTAATAAACTCTCTTTCTCACCCCTTTCTCATTAACCATGTTAACTGTTGATGATTTCAGGATACCATGCATATCAGAAGAAAAGAAGCACACCGATGTCTACAACGATCTGGCTTGGAGGTTCAAGTCCAGTCATGTGCACAAGGAGTAGAAATACAACTATGGACGTTTGAAAACCCATATAAGAGAACATGAACACGTTGTTAGCCTTGTCGGAGAGAGTAGAGAACCGCCGTCCATAAGGGGAACGTTATTGATCTTGTCGGAAAGAGTAGGCCTAGTCCTTACGCGAATAGTGCGTATCTATTACGCTATGATGCGCATGGATGCTTGCAAATAGAGCGAAATACGATCCGAATCATTACAAGCACTGAGTTTCAGAATCATTGCGAGAGCGATATTGTTAGCCATTGGGGTCAAAAAAGAAACATTTATATCATGTTATAGGTTGTGCCAGATTGCAAGTTATGACATCATACGTAACGCAATACCAGTATGCCCCAACTGTTTGGAAGTAGGCCTATCAGCCCTTATTTAGTCATGATCATCCTTGCTTGAACTCCTTACAGCGTGCATTTGGAAAATATGATCAAATCTCTTTTCAATCAATATTTTTGTGATTCTAATTGAATTTGATTCCGTTTCCACGTATGTTATTATGTTATGATGAAAAACTATGGATTGCGATATTCTCTTTTGATAATTTTTTTTAATCAATAGGCCTACTAAGAAAACTTATTCTAAAAAATCCATTCATATAATGCGTATTCGGTACTTTCGTAAGCAAAATTTGTTCTTTTTTTACTTGCAGTCATATGTCGCTATGTTGTTTGAGAGCGGGGGCAGAGGGGGGAGGGAGAATGAGAGGGGGAGAGAGAAAAGGTGGGAGGGGAGAGAGATAACAAGTATACGGTATTATATTTGAAAGAGACAAAATAAATTTAGTAACCAAACACAATCCGATAATTTGTTTGTTTGTTTGTTTGTATGCTTGTTTAAAGGAACACTTACTCAACCAAGGGTCTTAAGTCCGAAAAGTAGTAGAATATGTAGATTGAGAAGAGAATTATGGTGACTCGCATTACACTTTGTCTTGAACAAAAAACATGCAATAAAATCTTAATGAAGATAAGTAAAGGAGATCCAAAATATAGATCACAAATTATACAAAAAAAAGGCATAAACTTGACTAATTATGTTGTTTTTTTGAAGAAAAATATCAGTTTTTATACCCAAAATGCCATAATGATCCATTCTAAATATTCCATGTAGTTTGTATTTTGATTAAAATTCATTTTAGTGCCATTGCAGCCTGAATTATTGACATACGGAAAAGTATTTTTATTTTTATTTAAAAAATTAATAGCAATTGCTATTTTCCAGACGCTGTTACCCACGAATCCGTCCGAGATCCTCATCCTGCGACGAGACACAAAAATCTAACTTTATATTTATATGAAACATTTATTCTAATCTTTCGAAATAATACAGTAATGTTAAATGACAGCCACTTTGGAAAGAGTTCGAAGAATTGACACAATCTTAACTGTACACCTGGTTCTTTCTTAAAATTTGTAATAACCAAAATATTTCTCTGTAGATGTAATAAATTCTATTTTACGTTCAAAGTCTTCACCGATTTCTAGTGTATATGAGTCACACATAAAATATTGAAAGATATTAAAGAAAGTGAAATTTTATGGCGTGCAACAAGTGAAAAAGGCTTGAATTCGTGGGTAACATGCATATGCGCATTTAACACTTTATTTGGTCTAGCAAGAAAAGTTATTTTTCAATCCGATGGCACTTCCACCTGATGATTCACTAGATATGATCGTCTCATTTGATAAGTCTAGAATTGAAAAGGAAAACATTTTCAAAATGGCCCCCAGAGAGAATTTTGTCCCGCTTTGGCTGGAATTGACCATATATTGAAAATAAAATGGAAATAAAAGTAAATAGGGCCATTACTCATCTAATCATTTATTTTTAATATTGTGGCCAATTTGACTTTCAAGCCTTCCGAATTCGGCACATTTACACTACATGCAATCATAAGAAAATGGTCAACTTTGGGCTTGTCATTTTATATGAAGTCAACCTATACAATTACTGGGACTTAACAAAGTTGTAATTTAAGACTAGTAGTTATATAAAAGTGATGTTTTATAAATGGACCACATGGACTTTGGGCCCCCTAAAAATGTTGAATTTGCAATAAATTTCATCTTCGTGAGGGCGCTGTTCCAAATGTAAATGAGTTGTGACCTCAATTTTTTGGATATGCATTGTATTTATCCTATATATAACATCAGTGATAACAAAAAATAATTACTCTGACAAAAAAATGTGAATTTAGGGGGTTCAACTTGCCAGTTTACAAAACATTACATTTTTTCTTGCATATTTAATGACCCCGTGACACAACGCGCAATTACAAAAAAAAAATATTTTTTATTTTTTGACAAATTGGGCATGCAGTTAGTGTGTATACAAAGTTTCAGACCTCTCTTTCTTTTTATAAAGAAGGCACAGACTCCCAAAGATGAAATTGATTTAAAGGGCAACTTTTGGGTCCAAATTTAGACCCCCCTACTCCAACTTTAAATGGCTGCCACAGAAAATTCGTAAGAGCTACAGACCTAAAATTTGCAGGTTTTTAATATTTTTACAGGTACAACATATGACTAAAATATAAAGCAAATCTGAGGGGGTCAGGTGGGGCGTCTCCTTGATTTCATATGGAGTGACCCCTATACATAAAAATGTTGTGTTTTTATCTTTGTACCGCCTATTATCTTTTTTTTTCTTCTTCTTTTTTTTTTTGCTCTTGCAAAAAGTTTTGGGTCAACAAATCACAAATATTTTCGTCGGTACATTTAGGCCCAAAAAATTATTGTTGTGTTGCCCTTAAGTGGGAAAATGGGAAAGTTTGGTCGGACGGTCGGATTTCTTTTTTGTTTTTGTTTTTATTAAACCTTCAGTTTTTAAAAATTCCCTCAAATATTAAATAATGCCAATTAGGGACATTTGTCCATTTTGACTTCTGGATACCTGTTAGACATCAATTAAAAACTAGACTATGCCATAGTCGAATTTTATTAAAAATATGTTATTATTAGTCATGATGAACCCATTTCGTTGAACTCAAAATTATACTGATGTTTATTAAAATTATTAAAAGTATTCAATAGTAAAATGGTCATAAAGAGTTAAAAATATCAGACGATTAGTGACAATAAAAGTAATTGAATGCAACATTATCTTGCATAATTATAACGGCTCACTTTAATACTGAAGATTCTGATTTTGGAATCTACCAGTTTATTGATAGCGAACCCCGAAATTTCGACTATGAACTTTGAATTGTAAGCAGAACTTTACCCCCTGGACTTTGCTCTCTAAAAATACACTGTCAAGCATACTTGTTTATCAGTCCATTAACCACAAGTACGCGCTAGATGTTTGATGAGAGATTAACTTTCGCGTCTACACAAAAGCGCCGCAATGGTAATGGCGCGGGCCCAGACGATTTAAACCATAGCAAGGTATGGGCGACCAATCACAAGGCAGATCCATTTAAAGGTGCATTACATCATGCCCAATTTTAGTTAGGCCAGAAATTGGCCTAACTCTCCATAGAGTCCCGTGTTAAAAATCTTAACCGCAAGGCAATGTCAGTAGTCCAATTGGGAAGCTAACAGAGGGAGTAGGGTGACTGATCAGATGTGAAAATCTATCAATTGTGCACACATTAATTAAATCAGAGTTTTAAGCTCAAATACAATATCCAGAGTATGCACAATGGGCAAGTGGACTACGGGGTAGTCTAATTAAAGACTAGTCTTTCAATAAAATATTTTTTGAACAAATCTGTAAAAATCATCATTCAATAAAAAAATTTGACCCTGATTTTTCAGGATTGAGGGCAGCACAAGTGACAATTTTTTGGCCTTACAAGTTGTGCCCCCCGGTTTCAAAATCCTAGCAACGCACTGCTTTACATAACCCGACTTTTAGAAATATATACAACATTGTGTTTAATACTGGGAAGCCCCTCCCTCTTCCTTTTTGAAAAAAAAGTTCAGTGCGATGAGCATTTTAAAGTGGCCTTTAATAAAAGTAGAGTGGCCAAATAGAATACATACAAACAAACGTTCTCAATTCAGACTATAATATCGTGTGAAATTTCACACCTCGGGTAAAATGGAGTTTTGAGCGACATCTTGTACATACATGGAAGTCATTAACATTAATTATTGTCAATTCTATTATGCCTATGCAACAAGTTAAATATATGGCATCATTAAGTTGCTAGGCACGTATTCACAAGCAAATATCAGTGATAGGCATGATCTGAATATTAATGGCATTGCCGTTCAAGATACGAGGGTCATTCAATAAGTTCTGCCTCCAGGCTCTTGGCTTGTAACTTAATATCTACAAATTTTGGCTTCGATAAGAAATGGCATGATTATACCGTTTGGAATATCGTCTATATACAAGTAAGGACAAGTGTGATCTGTTGTATACCTTTTCCACAATTTTCAGATACCGGTAGGCCTATTTGTAAACGACCTCATAACCAAAATAAGATCTGGCAAACTGGAAACGGTAACAATTCTTACATCATTTACAAAATGCAGGTCTTTATTTATTAAAAAAAATACAACCACACAGATAATTACCACCAATCAACCACATTATCAACACATATGCCTACAAAAGATATATGCATACAAGCAAAACAGATATAAACGTTGGGTCATGGAGGCTATGGACACTAGGAAGGGAAGGGCGCCACCATGAACAGAGATGAAGGTATATATCAACTTTCTCACACTTTTGATGAGCTGCTGTATCTTGTCACAGTTATTAAACCCAATGGGACACAATCAATTGTTAACACCACGTTAACACCATGCAGGAAATCAATAGGAACATAAGTGCACGGTTTATTTTATTGGATCAAAAATAAGAACCGTTTGTCTTTATTCTTCCAATCATGATGAATTTTTTAACCATATACATTTCACTGGAATATCTGACAACTTTTCAGCGTATGCTGAGCATGGGAGGGATCCGGGAATCAGCATGGCGGCATCAGCGTGTATGAAATGACCGTTTAGTTTCTGCATCAAAATTTTGGAATTGTTTTTTCAACAAGAACATCAATTTGATTTGCAGTCTTGTTCTGCTCTTCCTTGCTGAAGCACAGTTCTTTCTGTCTGCTATATCAATTTTGATCAATAAGCTATAAAACCCAAGGTTATATTATAACTTATAAATAATAGGGGTGTAATGAAGAGTTGCTGTTTGCAGAAATATGAGTATTGGGGCAGAATTTTTTGAATGACCCTCGTGTGCCCAAAGGTTTATACTTGTTTTCCAAGTCAAATAATGAAAACAGGCAAGTCATTTAATTACAGTCAACTCAACCTGTTAAAACAACAGTAGACTAACTGTCGTTGAAATAATAAGTCGATTCGATGAGACGTTCAACTAATAGTTATTCTTTAGTCCCACACGTTTTAAATACAAACTTTTTTAGCTACCTCTATATAATTCCGTGACTCACTAAGTTGATAGCTTTGATAGCTAACAAGTCTTCTTGATGTCTTCGAGTCATCGTTTATCACGGAACTCTGCGGAATTCCAGAACGCGACAGTGAAGTGCTAGTTTTGCACATCTGGTGACGACTTCAGCTGGGCCATAAAGAGGACCATCATAGCTTTATATGGTCAAGTTTTGAACTTGGAAAAAGTGATCCCTATCCAAAGTGCTGCGTTCTGCATGTGTATGTCGGCAAGAGCAAAATGTCTACAGCAGAACCCATTAATACAGGGGCTGCTGTCAAAAGGTTAAGAAGATCATTGATTTCAGGAGATATCAACGAGTTACTACGGGTAAGCATGGGATAGGTCTATAGGCTACATTTTAATAGACGACATTTCCAGGTGTCATGTATTATGTATAGCTTCATATTATTTGATCTCATCTCATTCAAACCAAACACTTGAATAAACATCATTAAGCTTTTTAATCTATCTTTGATTAAAAGTTAAAACGTTTTCATCATCATCATCATCCAGTGACACGATCATCACCATCCATCATTATGATCAGCATCATCATGATCACAAACATTGTGCCCTGTATTTTCAGTACTGTGAACACCACCACCACCATCATCATCATCATCATCATCATCATCATCATCATCATCATCATCACCAGCATCCAATGTCTATAGGCAGCTCAAGTGTAATCCTCCTGTAGTTCAACGAATCTGTTTTGTTTTTTGTTTGTTTTCTGCAGTTCCGGCAACGAAGAAGGCGTAAATCTCAAGTGTTACGACGAATCACTACGGATAACGAGTATCTCTCCCAGATACAAGACTTACAAGATGGACTCGATGATATGAAAGACAAAGTCGAACTTTTTAAAGCCAGACGTAGAAAGAAAAGAGGTAGGAACAGTGTGGTACCTAGTAACTGTGATGACGAACTCGATACTTTGACGGATTTACTTCTGTCTTGTTCTATGGATGGCATGATGATCGTTGTCTTCAGGTGTATTCTAAATCTAATAATGAATTATTGGCTTCGATGAAATGGCAGCGAGGGAGAGCATCAGGCTCATGTTTGCTCGCGATCAAAAGGGATTTGCGAGAGTGGCCAAGGTTTTATCAGTAGATAACTACACCCGAGTAAAACGTAATCTGCAACCATTGTGCAACCGGGAGGGGGGTTGCTTGGACATAGGGGTGCCTCCAAATATGTGTGACGGGGATGATCAGCCACATTGACCCCTATTTTGAACACACTGTCACTATGGGGGGAGGGAGTTATTTTCATCAGACATAGCCTATCATGATTATGCCAAAATAAAGAATTCGTGGGGTCGTCAGGTTTAGGGGATGAAACCAACTGACTTTACATTAAAATGTCCTTTAGGACCCACAACTTACTTAAATCGAAAAATATTTTACGAAATGTAAGTGTAAAAGGGTATGTGTACCCTCATTTGTTTTACGAATATGGACCAAATTATAGCGTCACATACACGTCATTGCGTTCAGTCACAATAGTTCATTATGTAAAAAGAGGCCCGTTTTAAACATTACACTTTGTTAAAAGTTGCATCTGAATAGTAGTCAGCTCTCAAACAATACTGTAGGCCAGGCCTATATGTTTGTTAAGGAAACCTGACCGCTATGGACTGTGTTTTTTACACAATAAACCACTGTGACAGAACGCAATGATGTAAATAAACGATGGAGAAGGTTGCTTACCACGTTTATCAAGTCCACTGAGGGATGTCTTAGCAGCGTTGCCCCACACAGTATCGCAATAATCAAGTTGCGGAATGATGAGCGTTTTATACAAATGAATGAGAGTTTCCTTGGGCAAGATGTTTCTCAGCCTTCTTAACAAACCATTACGTTTAGAAACGGAGCTTGAAATCTTCTCAATGTGAGAAGACCAAGTGAGGGACGGGTCCAGCCAAACACCTAAGTATTTGAACTTCTCAACATTCTCGATGACAGACTCATTGATATAAACCTCAAGCTCCATGTCTTTACGAGCAAGTATTTGGGCAGTACCTAAAATCATCCCTTTGGTTTTTTTAACATTGAGTGTGAGGAAGTTGTGGTTTAGCCACTCAGCAACATGGGTGAGTTCATAGTTCAGAATGTCATTAATGGCCCTGATAGTTTTAGCTCTGACAAAAATAGCAGTGTCATCAGCATAATATAATGCTACCTTGGAGTCAGGATGGGTAACAACACTTGATAAATTATTGATGTACATGGGTAAAGAGGAGGGGCCCCAGTATAGATCCCTGCGGGACTCCAAAGTTTACTGGAGCAGACTGGAAATCAGTGTGGACCACTGAGTTTGTTCCCCAGGCAAAATAAGATCTAATAAAATTTAATAATACAAAAAATACCCTCAAGTAGATTAAGAATTTGTGCCAGACATTTACTCATCAACCCAGTAGTATGAAGCAGGACTAAAACGAATCAACTATCAGACATAAAGAACTATGTAAGTAGTCAAACTATCCTCTTTTGCACTATATAGATCTTATATTTATTTAGTTTTGGTCATTTTCATAAAATGTGAAAAAATACTTACAAAGTTACAAAAAGTATTTAATAAAATACTTTTAGTCTACAAAAATGCAAATATTCAAATTGACAAGTATCATCCAAGCCCATCGTAATTGCATGTGTACACGAAATATAAAAATGGTATAAGTCTCAAGTTGCAGCATCCATAAGGGTTGTTAATTGTTAAGGCACTCCTTTACCAAGACACATTTGGCTTGGATGTTAAATATCATTAAAAAAAATGTTCTGCACAATGTAAAAATGCACATTTATTACACTCCTCAAAAGATTTAAAGGATCAGTTGAATAGAATCAGCATTTTTGAAAACATTGGATATGATGATAATATTATTGATAATTGTGCTTGATCTTTCATTACATCACTTGTTCACTAAGCTGCAGACAAAATTCACTCATTACAAATATCCGCTATCACCCACATCATGAGGGGGAGGGAGGAAAATGGAGGCCAAAATTTCGATTTTGAAGCCATTTTTCAAACGTCACCACGGTCAAGGTCAAGTCACATATTGGGGTGAGTTTGTGTATGTGACGAGTGTGTGGGTCTATACGTCAAATTAGTGGGAATAAGATACCCTCAATGTATCCCCAGGGGTGGGGAAAGTCATTAATGTAACCGTACAAAAGATGACCACCCGGCCCCCTCCTTGTTTCTCTTAAGGTAGGGGTCTTAATTATGATAAATGGTACAGAACGACAAAACATATATAGAGTATTCATTTATGAATTACGTTGCACTAGTATGGGAGCTCAATTATGACCCCTACCCTCAGATATGTGAGGAGGGGGCCGGGAGATCATCTTTATGCGGTTACATTAATGACTTTCCCCACCCCCCAGGATACATTGAGGACATCTTATACCCACAATTTGACCTATAGAACCAAACACACATCACATACACAAACCCATCTCAATATGTGACTTGACCTTGACCGTGGTGACGTTTGAAAAATGGCTTCAAAATCGAAATTTTAGCCTCCATTTTCCCCCCTCCCCTCAAGATGTGGGTGATAGCGGATATTTGTAATGAGTGAATTTTGTTTACAACTTAGGGATCAAGTTATGTCATGAAAGATCAAGCACAATTATCAATATATTATCATCATATCCAATGTTTTCAAAAATTCTGATTGTGTAATTCTTTTGAGGAGAGTGTATTTCTCTCTAGTAGGCATAGGCAACAGAAGCAGGGGGAAGACACATCTACCTAAATATAAATAAAAATCCCTTTAAAAAGGGATGTGCTGGGACATGGTTGTTCACAATGAGTAACTTCATATTTCTTTTTGTAAAAATAGTCAAAATAATTTGAAGTGGCAAGATTCGGTTGGTTCAAACCCCAAAATCAGGCACTTTTTCCCAGATACTGATGACTCAGTTGGATTCATTACATCATTCCAATTCTTATACTTCAATTCATATGCTCTTTACGTTGTTACTCCTCTTCAGGTTTACGTTCACCAACTTAAAGCCCAATATGAACAATTCCAAAATTTGACCCCTATGACCTCAAAACATTTTCACTCACCTGATGCTCCCTTACGCAGAGATTATCATCACTAGGTAATGTTTGACATTGAAATTTACCTTTACAAAGGAGAGCAATTCCCCCCATTGCTTAATATAAATCAACAATGACCTCATTTGACACCTAGATGACCTTTGACCTCAAATATCTCCACTCACGTATTGTCCTCCTACTCAAATATTATTATCACCAGGTTTGGATGGCATGAGTAGGAAGCAGACACTGTTAGGGTACAAACACCCCTACACATATACCCCACATACATGGATTGCTAAATGGTCTTGTGGCTTAAAAAACAACCGACGTTCGCACCTTATAGTATAGATTAATTCATTCATAGCTCTTTTTGTTTTTGGAGAATTTAAGCATACAAAGTAACAAGCAAAATTTCAAGAAATATTATTTATCAAAAGGTACCAGTACATATTACAGGCCTACACATACTGAACCCAAAAATAGCACCTTTAAAGCCAAGAATTGAATGTTTACTGATAATATTCTTGGTAACAAAATTCAATCATTACTTAGGACCTATGCCCTAAAGCTTCATTCTAGTTGTGACATATTTGTCATCATAAAAATAGACCCAAATATTTGAAGGTGATGTGTGCATCAATAGCTTTTGGTCATCATCGTGTTACCAGGAAATGTACATATTTCCAATATCCAGTGATCTTGCTTATTTATTATTAACACAGGTCTTCGATGTGAGGGATTCAACTTTTACCATGTTTACTGCATGTTACATGGTCAAACATGTTACATGTAGTTGAAAATTATCCAACACATATTAAGATAACAGACCACCACAGACAGACTAGGAACATGAATAGAGTAAGATGTGTAAATTAAATATGTCATCATAACTCAGCAGGTAGCTCTCACCAGAGATATTGGATCACATACCATACAACACACTGAGATACTGAACTCCAACAAAGCATGTGTGGTACCCGGTGTGTCTGCCCACATGATCCCATAGCCTGCCAAGATAAGTGTTCTAGTGAAGAGAACCAGCAAAACTTCCTAGTCAAGATTCAGAAAAATTATCTTCCTAAAACATATACCTATTTTACCTTAACATGCAAAATCAACACAATATTTCTGATATCTGCACAGGCCAATTTTAGTATTTCTGTTTGTCATAACCATTTTGATCAATTTTTTGCAACATTTTTACAAGTTTCCGTTTTCTTCATGAATTACTTATAGAAACAACAGAAAACAGAACCCAAGCAATAAGTGCTGGGTTGCCGTTGGCCACCCAGCACAAAAACAAATAATTTAAAAACAGGTCCCAGATATTTTTATCTACTTTTTAAAAATTGATAAAAAAATTTGACTCAAGAATTTTTTTGTTTCGTGGTCTGAAAAAATTTGGGCCAAAAAAAAACCAAACAGTTTTTTAAGATTTTCTCTAAAAATTAGCATTTTTATTTATCAAGTCATTGCCATTCTAAATATGTATACTTTTATATACTTTAGACCAACAATTTAGAAGTTATGAGCAGTGGTGTAGCCGGGGGGGCAAGGGGAAGCTGCCCCTCCCCCATGGGATTCTGGCCGCCCTGATATGTAAGATTCTTAGCCCTTTTTTGAACTTTTCCCCCTTAAAAGTTGGCTTTCCCCTTTTGCCCACCCTCTGAAAAAGTGTTGGCTACACCACTGGTTATGAGGCCCAAAAGTTTCTGAAATTCCAAGGTTAAGACCACCCTTAACAGAAGGCCCTCCCGATTCAGAAAAAGTATGCTTGCATGTTGTAAATAGCACACAAAATATTCTGTAAAATGTATAAAAGTATATCAGCTGAGAAGTGCATGGTGTGGTTTTTTAAAACTCACTTTTTTAAAATTCACTTTTTAAAATTCACTTTTTGTCAATCATGGCAAGTTACTTTGGTTGAATTAGAGCACACCATTACTACAATTTTGTGAGTGCATGCAAGTTTGGGCCGAGCAAATAAAATAGAAATAAAATATTTGCAGGAAATTATTTGTCAAAAAAATGGTATATTTGATATAATTTATAAAAATAGATAAGTGGTTTGCATAAATCAATAAACACACACATATAAATATACACTATATAAATTTAAGGTTACATAAATATTTTACATAGGAACTATATGTATATTGTTAAAATCCAAAATTAATCAATATATAAAGCTTAAAGGAGTATTTCGTGATCCTAGTATCCTCTATTTATGTCATTTTTCATTAGATATCCACGAAAAAAACCTATTCCCAAAATGTCAGTTGATTCCGATTTTGCGTTCGCGAGTTATGCATGATTATGTGTATTACACTGCTCCATAGACAATGCGTTGTAATTTTGTTCTGGTGCACCAGAACGAAATTCAAATTTCACGATATCTTTGCTAAACGAATTAATCTGCAAGAAATATTTTGTACATAAACATTATGTAGCCAGAGGTTTCCAGTGATATAAAAATCTCAACTTTTTTTGAGAAAAGTGGGGGATGAGGCTGTGGATCACGAAATGCCCTTTTAAAAGACATGTCTAATTACAAAAGAATTATAAAATTAGGCAGTTTGGCAAAATTGTAAGGTTAAAAACTTTTAAGCTCTAAATTAGTATAATTGCACTTATACCAGTGGTGCACCGACCTGGGAAGCAAGTTGCCCGCTTGGCTCGAAATACAATACCAGGGCGAAATTGACCAAAATTTGTGATGTGCATCTTCCGTTTAGCCTGTTTTAGGCCATAGTCATCCTATTTTGGCCCATTTTACAATGGCAAATCTTGTGTTGTGGAACCACATCACTGGGACGATTTCGCACATGTTGCCCACCTAGGACATTTTGTCCGGTACGTCACTGACTTACACTGCGACATATTTGTGGATGCAACCTTGGTCATATAACCCAACTCAACATCATAAATTGTGTTACTAATAATAGCTATATATAAATTTATACTGTATAATATGCACAATTGGATAGCTAAATATAAATTAAATTAAATATGCATCAAAATGACAAACATAATTATGTAAAATCTATGAAGATTATTAAACAAAATAACAACAGGACCCTGACAATATAATATATTGCACAAGATGCACAACTGAATACCTAAGTGGAAGAAGGGCCCAACTCCAATTTTTCACAAAAATAAGTTAGACCCAGCATTTTATTGCCCATAGACTGTGCTTCCTTGTGTGTTTAAGAAGGGCCCAAATTCACTCTCTAAATAGTCTTCCAAGTATATTTAATCATGGTTTTCATGGAAGAAAGGCCCAAATCCATGGAGTTGGGCCTTTCTTCCACAAATATTGGGTTAAAGTGGAATTTTGTTTATCCACGAAACCTGCTTTTCACTACAATAAACTTTCTTGTTAACATATTACACGCTTCTCCTTGTGCAATTAATCGAACAATTAACACATTTATGTAGCTATTTATATAACATCTGCTTACGGAACTAGTATTCGTAACATATTAGTGGAAGAAGGGCCCAACTCCAGCTCGTATTAAGACCTGTACCATTGCTATGGAAATTTACCATTTTCCATTGCTATATCATTCCACATATGTAATAATGAATGATCATGTATTAAAGGTTCCCTGTAGATAAAAACATTATGTCTCTAAAACTTGTCCAAATATGAAGTTTTTTCTCAATATCTCAAAATCAGTTTTGATGGAGTTGGGCCATTCTTCCACTCAGGTATTCAATTGGATCTGAACTGAAAGATACATCATTTTAGAAGTGGAATGATAAAATATGTAGACTACTGAAAAAAACCTTTATTTTGCATTTGAACAATAGCCAGCATTTTTGAAATGACTTTTTTAGCAATTCAGAAATTACATTTACTTTATTTTCAAATCTAAGCTCCTTGAAGTAATTGTATAGTATATAGAAGGACTATTGAACTAGAATTTGAACTTTTATATGTTCCAATTGATGTACAAAATTGGTGTCCAGCAATTAGAATGTTCTACTCTTAATTAATGCCATTATTAAACACATACAGGAATGGCAGAAATCTTAGTCTCTTTCTTTGTGTTTTGTTTTGTATTTCATTTTAGCTTTTGTGTGTGTGTGCTTGTTAGTTGCTACAGATTCTGGTCTTTCTTCTCCTTGCTGTGTTTCTTCTGCTTCTCTTTAATTGGATTCAGAGTGTGGCTTTTGCTGCTAACAGCACTACTGCAGTCACTGTCACTTTCTTCGGCAGAGCTTATATGTCAAAGAAACTTCCATGTCAAAGTCTTTGTTCTAATCAGGCTCAAAGGTTTCCTCATTGTTGATGTTGTCCAGTTCCAAGGCAAGACCTTTTGCAGGCTTGGGGGTGGGGCAAACATCAGTATTGTCCCTATTTTTCTCTCCCTCTCCTCCCTTTCCCTTTTCCCTCCCCTCTCCCTTCTCATTCCCCTCTCCTTCCCCTTTCCCTTGACTGTCCCCCTTTTAGGTATCAGGGGTGGGGGCAGTCTGCCCCCTGCCTACGCTACTGGTTCCATGGCAAGACCTATTGTCGGCTTGGGAGAAGCATGTACTGAAGTGGCTCTAGCTGGATTCGACTCATACTCATCGCGGTTCCCATGTTTGACAGGCGGTCCAAGCCTTTGTATCAGAAACAAACCTTTCTTGGCTCTGAGCATTAATGCTGTCACTGTCACTTTCTTTGGCAGAGCTTTGGCATTCCGAGCTTGGACTGCAACTTTTCTGCTTCCGGAGCAGCTGCTTCCTCCTTCATAGGTTCTTCCATATCAAAGTCTTTGTTCTAATCAGACTCAAAGGTTTCTTTGTTGTTGATGTTGTCCAGTTCCAAGCTATGACCTTTTGTCGGCTTGGGAGAAGCATGTGTTGAAGTGGCTCAAGCTGAGCTTGACTCATTGCGGTCCTTATGTTCATGACCATGTTCACATCCATGGCTGTGTCTACTATGTATTGAGCTGCTGTGCTTGTCATCCTTTTCCTTGTATTATCTTGTCTTATCTTTCTCATCATCTTTCTCCTTATCTGTTTCTATGCCTATTTTTACTTGATCTATGACCGTACCGTTTGCTGGGCGAATGTGACTGGCGGTGACCATGGGAAATCGATAGTAGAGATCCACCATAATTCCTGTCATCAGGAAGGTGTGGAGGTGGTGACCTGCCTTCCCAATCTTGTTGAGTGTAAGGCAGTGGTGGTGTTAGAGGTGGTTGTGGATAGTCATACCTTGGTTCACGGTCATTAGGTGTATCATATCTATCATCGTAAGGAGAACGATCATAGGTGTCATATGTGGGTGGAGGTTCTAGTGGACTAGTTGGGGCTGGAGGGTAATTTCTATTGTAATAATTTGGACGTTCATATCTAAGGTCAGGTGGTGGAAGGCCACTGTCATAGTGCGGATCATATGGTGGTGGAAGAGGCGATGGTGGCAACAGCTGTTCATATCTGGGTTTATAATGCGGTAGATGGTGATGTGGCGGCAAGGGCTCCCGAAATCGGGGAGGTGATCGTCCATATGAAGGGTAACGATAACCTGGTGACCTAGACCGTTCTCTTCTTGGCATGTATGGTCTAGGTCTAAATGGGGACCTTTCTCTTGATCTTGTGCGATTTCTCCTGGATTGCGGTGGTGACCAAGATCCTCTTCTCCCCTGTGGCTGCCTCAGTGGTGATTTCGATTTGAAGCGCACATGTCTTCTTGCTCTGTCTTGTTCGCTTGACCGTTTACTAGAGAGTGACCTTTTACGTGAATGCAACTTTGTTTTAACTTTTGTCCTTGACCTTGATCTTAACTTTGATCCGTTTTTCGACCTTGACTTGGATAGGGACCTAGACTTTGATCTGGATTTTGATCGCAAACCTGAGGAAGAACTTGAATGTGATCTAGAAATACTACTTGACCAAGAGCTTGAGGAAAAATGACTGTAACCAGATCTTGAACTACTTGACGATGATTGGAAAGGTCTTGTCTCAGGCACCGCAAAATCCTCCAAGGGATCACTCGCCTTTGTTGTTGTTGCTGCTGCTGCTGCTGGTGTTGCTGCTGCTGCTGCTGGTGTTGCTGCTGCTGCTGCTGGTGTTGCTGCTGCTGGTGTTGCTGCTGCTGTTGCTGCTGCTGGTGGTGTTGCTGCTGGTGTTGCTGCTGCTGCTGCTGCTGCTGGTGTTGCTGCTGGTGGTGTTGCTGCTGCTGCTGGTGGTGTTGCTGCTGCTGCTGGTGTTGCTGCTGCAGGTGTTGCTGCTGCAGGAGGTGGTGGAGTAACACAAAGTGCCTGAACAGACGGTACCTGAATATCTTTACTATTATAAAACAAAAAAAACAAAAAAAAACAATTTCTATCGATTATTTGAATTTCTAAGAAACTATCTATACTTATTTTACAACTAATAACAAAGACCACCCTGATTCAGATAAAAAAGATCACAAATCAGCCCAATTGGGCTGCTTGAGATGATCAGAAGTGCATGTGGCTTCAGTCTACCAACTGCAACTTGGACTTCAAAATGCAAGTAAATAATAAAACATGAGTTAGGATTAGGCACTAAAAACAAATTTGTTCGATCTCTGGATCGACCGTCGATACTGCTTCGATGCTTGTTATTAATGAACTATCAACTAATTAATCAGAATTAATGCTAAATTTATATTGGTCAATATCGCTACAGGCAAATATTACTATGTCATCACAATTAACAATAGTAAATGAATTGATTTCATAAATAATAACGATCGACCAAGCATCGATGGACGATCGAAAGATCAAACTTATTTGTTCCTATTACCTTAGAGGCAAATTTAAATTCTATTTATATTTTAACATTGATTCTTCTGAACAATTTAAGTATTTCTCCAGGGTTTTTATTTTTCATAACTATGTTATGTACCAGTAAATTTCTTGAACTGTCTGAAGGTCTAGTTTTTTTTATTTATTACTCACTAAAGTCTGTAGAATTCCTGGTCAGTCGGTGGGCTCCCATCAGGCTGGGTTGGCAAGTGTGTAGGCAATGGCGGAGCAGGAGCACTAGGCCGCGCTGCAGGCCCTGGACCATACGGTCCTGGCGGTGGTAGTCCTCCCTGGGGTGGCACTATTTGGCTTGGTGGAAATGGGCCTGATGGATAAGGTTCTCTTGGTGCAGGGCCTCTCATTCCTGATGGAGCACCTCTCAGAGGTGCTCCTCTCAAACTAGCTGGATGAGGACCTCTTGGTCTTGGTGGTGCTGGGCCTCTCATACCAGGAGGTGGGGGATATGGCATCTGTGAATTTGGTGGAGGCCCAATGTCTCTGTGTGGAGATGGTGGTCTTGGCCCTCTTGGATGTGGATATCTTGGTCTGGGACCGGGATGCCTGTACTGGTAATTGTCTGGTTGACCAGGATAAGGAGCAGTATATGATTGGACTGGCTGGGTATAAGTCTGTTTAGAACAAAACAAACCACATGCAGAATTAGTGAAATATATATTACATTACATCCAATTCATGTAAATGTTGTACTGTTCCAGTGATTGCATGCACTGTATTGGCTATTACTAAATGTACCATATTAATATCTACATGACCTTGCGAGTTCATTCATAAACTCGATCAATGAAGCGCACTGTTTTTTATTTCAAACACGAAATTGTGTGTGCTGGTATAACCGGTCCCTGGTATAACTTAACAAATAGTTGCACACTCAAAAATATTCGATCTTAAATAAATGAATGTTATATACAATGTCATCTTAATTAGTTGTGTAGGCTTATAATAAAATTGAAATATTTAGTAAAACAAGCAGGGGGTAGATAAACGTAAGCAGATCCAGGACTGTAGCATGGATTTTGTTTGGGGGGTGTCTGGGGTTAACCAGTGGACTTTGTGATTTTTTTCATTCAAAAAAGAACCGATATAAACGTTTTTACCGAAAAAGTGGACCTTTTGTAATTTTTCCTTCAAAAAATGGCTGAATTTCAACCTTTTTTACACATAAAGTGGACTTTTTAGATTGGCATTTTGGGGGTGGTGTCACACCGCCGCATCCCTCCCCCCACCTCAGGCAACGGCTTGGAGCAGGCCTGTTCAATAAAAATGAAATTGTGGAAATTACTAATTTCTGTGGTTAGATGGGGGGAATGATATTTATAATAAGTGCACATAATGATTGGAAACTATACTCTTTTTAATAGCCTGACACCTCTTGCATATTGAGATAGGGGTGACATAATTGTGATCAGATGGGGACAAGGATCCTCTCAGCAATAAGTGCTATTCCCTGCATGCATTGCAGTGGATCTGAAGAGGAAATGTTCAAAACTGAAAATAAATAAGACCACTCAGATATCGGGGCATGTGGATAGGTCCTGAAAACTTAATTAAAGCATTGAGCTTATTTTATTAAACAAAGCGAGTAATTAAATTATACTTTGAATGTGAAGTATTTTGTATGTATTTACTGCGGAAGAAGCAATTTTGTTGTTTTTACGGCAAGGAGTGTTGGGATATATCCCATAGCTGTTACCATTAATGATACAAACAGTATAAATCACATGAATGGGTTTCAATTGGTTTTATATGGTTCACAGGGCTTGAAAGAAGTGGATTAACATATTAAAAGTGGGAAGTTTCAAAAGGCCAATCAAAAGTATGATGTGTTATGCATGTTCTACTTTAACTGTAATAATTTCATCATGACAAAAATATAACTGTTTAATGCGATAGGCCTATAATAAATGTTCCAAACTGAGTGTATACGCTTGGAATGCAGGTAAATATAGTATAAATATATATCAGCAAAGGAACAAAGCACAAACATGTCTTTGTAATACTACTATCAATAATCTATATAATAATAGGCATCGTCTATCTGTCTGTGTATCTGTGTGTCTGTCTGCCTATTTTCTCGGAGACTAGGGGTCGCAAGTTCCTCAAACTTGGTGGGTGGGTGCAGCTTGACCCCATACAGAACAAGTTTGTATTGGTTAGTGGGTCAAGGTCACCCAAGGTCATCCAGGGTCAAATTAGTAAAAACTGTTTTTCTCGGAGACTGGGGTTCGCACGTTCATCAAACTTGACGGGTGGGTGCGTCTTGACCCGGGACAGAACAAGTTTGTATTGGTTAATGGGTCAAGGTCACCAGAGGTCATCTAGGGGTCAAAATAGTAAAAACTGTCATATGGGCATGCAACTTGGTGGGTAGGTGCATCTTGACCTAAGACGGAACAAGTTTGTATTGGTTAATGGGTCAAGGTCACCCAGGGGTCATCTGAGGTCAAATTAGTAAAAACTGTTTTCCGCCTATTTTCTCGGAGACTAGGGGTCATACGTTCCTCAAACTTGGTGGGTGGGTGCATCTGGACCTCAGACAGAACAAGTTTGTTTTGGTTAGTGGGCCAAGATCACCCAAGGTCATCCAGGGGTCATCTGAGGTCAAATTAGTAAAAACTGTCGTATAGGCATGAAACTTGGTGGGTACAGTCAACTTTTAGAGTCATATTTTTGGACGGTCATTTTGGGGTCATCCGGGGTCACCCAGGGGTCATCTAAGGTCAAATTAGTAAAAAATGTCGTATGGGCATGAAATTTGGTGGGTACAGTCAACTTTTAGGGTCAAATTTTGGACGGTCATTTTGGGGTCATCTGGGGTCATCCAAGGTCAAATTACTAAAAACTGTTGTATGGGCATGAAATGTGGTGGGTACAGTCAACATTTAGAGCCAAATTTTGGAAGGTCATTTCGAGGTCACAAGGGGTCATCTGAGGTCAAATTAGTAAAAACTGTCCTTTGGACATAAAACGGTGAGTAGTCACCATCAGCCAGGTAATCATGACAGCCGAGAACCGCCAAATACGGGTAACCGCCTAGTACACATATAATAGGCTTATTGAAAGTTTATAAGTTCAATTTGATAACGAAAACCATAATGTTTTGTTTTGTTATTATGGCCTGTCGCCGCCAAGTCGATTTCAATTGGTTCTATGAATGCAATTCCATTTACCTCTTACGGTGAATGGAATGACCGAAAACCGGTCGAAAACTTAAATGAGGTGTCAGGTCACTATAAAGGTACTATAACATCTAATTCTGAAACAAATTTGATCTCATTTTGGACAATCAACAAAATTGTGCCGTCTTATCGAATCATTTGGTTGTCGATCGTGTAAGTATTCGAGCATTCGAGCTAATAAATGAATGCTCACAAACAAACAATATCAACATTTGCATCACATAATCCATTTTATATGAGGCTAGATTCCACTGTGTTCTGTTTTATATAAGACAAATTTATTTAGTAAGTCCAGATGAACAGATTTAATATTCATTTTATTATGTTATCTACCTGGATGACTGAGAATATTCACAAATTTACAAATTTATTGCCATTATTATTTCCTCTTACTTAACAAAAGAAATTTATTAGAATTAAAAATTTAACAAGGTTTGAACCCACAACCTCTGGATCCATAGTCCAGAGGCTATACTACTATGCTATGAGTTGTTCTGCCAGAAACATGTTTGTTCATCATACTTATTGATTACAAGATACAAATGATATACTATTTCTAGTCTATTACTAATAAATGCGCATATAGTCTCCGATCAATAATGAACCTTGCCTTTGACTTTGGAAATGGACTATGGAAATGTTTATCAGTAAAAGAAATATCGCATCCGAACAAGGCCGTCCAGTGACTTCATTATAGAATGGCCTCGAGAATGGACTGTCTATAATATAGACTGGCACAAATCTCTCTTATTTGGGAAATATTCAACTGCTATGTCGTTCCTGTACTAATGTATGGAAGTGAAGCATGGTCAATAACAACAGACATTAAAAGAAGATTAGGGAGCTGTGAGCTGTGGTTCCTTAGAAGAATGATGTAGATCTCGTGGACTGATAAAGTGTCTAATGACGATGTCCTAAGTAGAGCAAATGTGAACAGGAAGCTGTTACGTGAAATCAAGAGTTAAGCAGCTCACATTCCTTGGTCATTCAAAGAAAAGGAAGGTTTTTGAATGTATACACTAAAAAACTTCTTGTTTCGGCTCTCATCCAGTGTCATTATGACTATGCTTGTAGTTCCTGGTATCCTGCTTTAACCAAACAAACAAAACAAAAACTCCAAATTGCCCAAAATAAAATCATCAGAAATGTGCTAAATCTGTCCCCTAGGTCTCACATTGGTGCTAGTGAATTCCAGGAGGTAAACTGGCTCCCGACCCAGTACAGGGTTTTCCAGATTATGACAAATCACATGTTTAGGATCCTGAATGGCAAAAGTCCTACTTATTTTCTTGAAGGTATTTCTAAGTCTAAAAACATACACAAACATTCAACCAGGTCAGGAACATATGCTTTATTCAAGCCTCGTATGGGCACCCATGGGCAAAAAACTTTTGTTTATAATGCAATAAATGTGTGGAACTCGCTTCCAAATTCTGTGCAATCCCAGCTATGTCAAGACATTTTCAGGAAAGAGGTCAAACATCACTTTTTTTAAAAAAAAAAAAAAAAATGAACGTGCAATAATATTTATCTTTTTAACTAAGGCTGGACCTGATGCATGTTTTTTTCAACATTAATATATTGTGTGTTTTTAATATTATTTTATTTTTGTTTTCAAAATTTGTAGGTAATGATAACAGTATATTTTATGTCTTATGCTTGCTGAACAGTTTAAATTTAGGGTGGTACTACACCCCTTGATGGGTGTGTGACTATTTTTTGTTGTTTTCTCGGGGGATAGTCATGCATGGGTGGGAGGAGTCGTGTGTGTTGTGGGGGCGGGAGTCCGGTTGCTGCGCTGGAATTTTTTGGTGGCTCAGGAGGGCGGTGCATTTGTTTTGTTTTAGGAAGGAGGTACCACTAGAATGTACCTCTTTTTCTTGACATATGAAATGGGCCGCTGGTCTTGAGTCGCTGGGTTTTCGGTGGGGAGATTGGGCTCCTTGCCCTTGTAGTGTGCATGGCTTTTTGTTGCCGGTGTGTGGTTGTTTCTTGGGAGGAGTGCGAAACTGGTCACAGGATTTGTCAGGGGGTGTGGTACCACCTTGATGTGTGTAATATCATATGTAAAGTGCAATCCAAATATTTCTTTATTTTTGTACCTTTAAGTCTTAGGCTCATCAAGGACCACAGTGGAAATAAGTGTGCTTTTAAATGTATTCTTTTCTGTGTTTTTTATCCTTGGTTTGAATCCTAAATAAAATGAAATTAAATGAAATGAAACATATCCTCCGAAAGGATGGTTTCGAGAACCTAGTTTTGACAGGACGGATAGAAGGCACAAGGAGCAGAGGCAAGAAATCAAGTGATGTGGTTATCAAATCTGAAAGACTGGCTAAAAGAAAGGGGAGCTGAACATAGCGACAGAGCTTCTGGAGATGGCCTATAACAGAGAATTGTGGCATGACATGATCGCCAACGTTCTAGGATATGGCACCTAGAGAGAGAGAGAGAGAGACAAATATTTACCATCCCTTTCCAAGTAAAAGCACTGTCAACCAAAATAATAGAAGGATGGACAAAATCATGAATCAGTTCAGTACACACTTACTTTGGTGTGGGTCAAAGGCAATAGTTTCATGGATCGTCACATATATCTTCACCGCTTAAACCATTAATACCAGTGCAGTTTTCAATTTTTTGTGAATTTGTTGTATTGAGCCATCATTTTTCCGCACTAGTATTCAGAGTACACCTCAATTAAATATGATCTGTCCCATATATATCTTTACTTTAAAGTCAAAGCTACAAAATAGCCTGAACTACATTTAAATTCATTGGGCAAAAATGTGATATTTTTGACCTTTTTCTGGTACCATTTTCATAGACCCTCCCTCGGGTCCATGGATAACGACTAGTACTGTAGACTATACATTAAAATCAACCCAATACACGGACCCTTCCAATCTGTAGGCAATACGCCTTCCAGTTCCCAGTACTTTGTGGGAATTCACTTTTACCGATTTGGGGTCACGCAATCTTTCTATATACCACGTCCATGTTTTCACTACATTAACGTTTGTGTAAGTGACTAAAACAACGATATTGTATCCGACCAATCAACGCAGCTTGGCATCGCGGGGATATTTGAAAAGGCTTTCCTAGCTAAATAATGTGCAAACATTTGCAAACCTTACGCGATAATATACGCAATATGGACAATAGGCCTAAGTCCGAGTCGATTGGTTGCCTTTTATTATTGCGCGTACCATGGGTCTATCAGACGCGTGCCACTTGAGCTCAATACCTCTCAGTTGTTGACAAGTGTCCCATCCGATATTGCGTCACATCCCGCGGCATAGATTTGTGCTACCATATTTGAATTGAAACTTGGGCGGGGCTTTTGTAATTGACATCGGAATCACCGGGCTTCGTTGAACAATTATTTGGAAGGGAGATCTCAAACAGATTGGACCAGTCGAGGAATCAGCGCTCAATGGATGTAATCAGTGGCATCGATTTGTGGATGAAGAGGAATGGGTTTTTGGCATTGAGAAAACTAAGGGGGGGGGGGTTACATGACTTTGGTATTTTTTTCATAGGGCATTATGTAATTATTTATTGTTACATTATCCACAGATGGAACCGAACAGAGACTGGTGCCTGTCTACTATTTTCATGACAACAAAAAAATTACAACAAACCTTGGTAAAACTAACAATCTACAAGGAATTTCAATACTCAAAAGAATGGGTTTTAGCCTATTTTGCACAAAAATCAGATCCTGTCTCAAAAAGCAAAACAGAAGAATGCATTTTATCTGAAATTTTAAACTCCAGGTGCGGATGCATTTTTTTATGATTTTGTACCACGACAAAATAAGTACAGTACAAGCGGAGCAATTTTGAAATTTTACCCCTAGTTGATTTTTGACCTTAAAAGACGGATTGATTTCTAACATGTTTCCCTCCTCAGGTTTATATCCGCCAACTTTTAGCCCAATCAGAGCAATTTTAAAATTTGACCTTGTAGGTTAACATTGACCCCTAGATGACCTTTCACCTCTTCACTCACCTGATTCCCCCTACCCAGAGATCAAATAAGATTGTCATTGAAGTCTGCCTTATCAAAGGAGAGTTATTTCCCCTTTACTCAATCTATTGATCTTTGACATCAAATTCTCCACTCATCTGTCCCCCTACCCAAAGAATATCATTACCAGGTTTGGCTGGCATAAGTATTTCTGAAACAGAGATATGACCATTAACACTTTTTACACAGACACACACCTATTTTAAAGCTTACAAATACAGAATTATACTGAAAATCCCAACAATATCAGACATCCAAAATATTTTCATACTGCTGAAAAGGACATTTTATTTATAGGTTAATGAACGCGTATTACTTGTTGGGAGATAAATTAGACAAAATAATGCACACGCGCTGATGTTGATGCATCTAATGTAAAGCCATGATATCTCCGTGTTACAAAATGTAAAATCTGTGTTACAAATTGGGACGATTTCCGTGATTTTCTGTTTTTCACTATAAGTGCTGAAAAGTTCAAACAAACATGCTTTAAAGGCGTATTTTGTCTTACCTTTTACTGTAGTATGGCCAGACTCTTGCATCGTAGGCCTAGAATTAATGCTATAATGGATTTTTAATGGTGGATTACTGCTAAATAATCATTTTTCTTTGTTTTATTTTGCAAATCAACACAAAAGTTTGACATTTAACACAGTTTTTCACTATTTTGTGGCATTTTCAAATTTCTGTGAGCAAACCCCGAAATCCGTGAATTTGTCCGTTTTTCCGTATCACGGAGAAATCATGGCTTTAGTCTAATGCACGAGCCCCGATATACACGAGAAGAAAAAAACACATGATTTATGTTGTTTTTATAACAAAATTATCCCTAAAAATATTAGAAAACAAAACCAAATATGAATGCATCAACCCGCCCAAAAATGACTCAAGCCTACGCGACGCGAATGCGTGTGCAAGCACTGCGCGTAGTATGCGGAGTGCACAATATGCACAATCAATGCATGGTTTGGATTTTTCTAACAATTGCTCTGATTGGTTCGCACTATCTAAGAGTGAATGAATAAGTAATAACACATGATTTTGGTCCAATTTTAATTTGTTATTCTTTGCCAAAATGTATTAAATAATATTTAGTTACAACTGTCCAGGTTTTCTAGTCATTTTAAGCTGAAATAATGAGGTAAAATGAAAGAAACATCACTTGTCGCTTAACTGTGGATTTTAGTATGAATTAAATGCACTTGCTTGACATTGGCATTGTCGAGCCCTCTACCAAGTCAATGCATAATCTAAATACCATGCCGTAATGGTAATTAGATCAAGTAGTTGGGTTCGCCGTAATTGTAATTAGACCAAGTAATTGGGTTCAATATGGATGCTAATCTGCCAAAGACTGGTAATTAGGTTAGCTTGTTTTCTACCTACCTTCAGACCAGGTATGTTCTTATTTAGTGGGGATGCCTGTTGACTCATTCTGGATATAGAGGGCTGTGTTGGTGACAGCTGAATGTGTGTAGTGACCAGCTGATTGCTGTTTGACCCACTAGTTTGTTTGATTAGGGTACTGGTCTTGTTGGTGGGTTGCAGGATCATACCCCCTGATGGTCTTGACACTGCTACCGATTGCTGCGTTGCTGGTGTAATGGACGCATTTGATGTGACACTCTGTGCGGCAGCAAGCTGTGAAGTGAGGGGTCAAGGCACAGGAAAGATATCATTATCAGAAAGTTCAAGATCGATGAGCAGAAATTTTGTTAGATGAAGATGAGCAGAAATTTTCCCCACACATATTGGTAAAGATTGAAGTAGCCTGCTATTTTCACTTTAAAATGTATCCCCTCCCCTGAATTATCTTATTCCAAATCTATCCTAGCATTTTTTTTTAATCAGTCGTAAAATACAGAATGGCATTTCCAGTCTTTTAAAGATAAAATATATAAATTTATGAAGATAAACAATGCTTTATTTAACAACTGTACTAGTGCATGTTGGTTTGTTGTAAAAAGTAATGCTCTGAAGTATTTTTATGACAGCCCTACTCTAATGGATAGATTGCATGTTCAGTTCAACAATGATAATGGTTAATGTAAAAAAGCCAGTTCAGGTAAAGGGGCAGTCTTTAGGAGAACTTTTCTCTAAGGCGACCAAAAAACAAAAACAGACAAACTTGTTCTAAGGGTGGAAAGACTTGCAAAGTAGGGTAAGTTGGTCAGGATTTTCTTTTTTTAAATTTTTTTATAAAGAGGCTAAAAAAGCTCCAAAGACTCTAAAAAGCTCTGGAATATTGACAAAGTTGACAATTTTTGCAAACATATTTTTTTTTAAATTTCAGTCAATATCCATCTACTTCCACCAAAAGTACAGGTAAAAGAAAACAATCACCACAATGCAAAATATGGGTCTGTTAGGCCCATAGAACCAGGGTTTTTGTCATCCCCTAAATATATTAGACAAAACAAAAATTATGTCTCACCGCTACTACACACATTTGTTTTGCAGTGTGCATTTCTGAGATCTGGTACCTGGAACTCGTTCTGTCTTGGAGAAATTGGCCAATTAAATTTTATACAAAAATATCTGCAAAAATGTGTTATTGGAAAAACTGCTTAATTAAATTCAAATTTGGGAAAATATTTCATAATGTATATAAGAATGTAATTTTTGAAAGTTTCAAGCTTATTTTGACTGAGTTCGAGTCAGGTAAAAAAACGAAGAAAAAAATAAGGAAAACAGCTCATTCAGCATTGAGACATACTTTTTTTGGCCTAGTAAGCAAGCGTAACAGCACCTCAACAACATGGTCCAATATTGGCATATCACAATGGTGATTTTGAAAATGAGAGATGCTGGTAAACTTTGATCAGCAACTTTTTGTCTCTTGAAATATCGTATTTTGATTCTAGTCACATCTACATGTACTTGAAAATCAAACAAGCAAGCACGGGTTTGTCACTTACTTGTGTGTTACTGTGCATGATGAGTGCATGTAATCTGTGGATGACTTTATTCTTATCCTGCATGTACTGCTGCAGCTGATTCTTCTGCACCTCATTGCAGTTTGCCATACTTGATAACCTATGAATGTTTTCATGCAGCATCTGCAAGTTACGTGATCCCTGGACGACTTTATTCTCAATCTGCAGGTACTGCTGCAGCTGCTGCTTCTGCTCCTCATTGGGGTTTGGCATGCTGGATAACCTATGAATGTTTTTATGCAGCATCTCCAAGTTACGTGATCCCTGGACGACTTTATTCTTAATCTGCAGGTACTGCTGCAGCTGTTGCTTCTGCTCCTCATTGGGGTTTGGCACGCTGGATAACCTATGAATGTTTTTATCCAGCATCAGCAAAAAGTGCTGTGTTTGTAATAACTGTTGAAGGAAAAATAATGTTACACTGTTATGGTGGTTAATACACATTAAACGTAAAAGTGGTATGACTTGGGAAACATTTGCAAGACATTTTATGTAAATTTTCTATTTTGTGTGTGACTACTTGGACACAAACAAATTATACAATGTGCAATCCCTATGCACAAAATACTCATCTTTTGTTCTTTTGCGAAGAATAGATACATGTACAAGGAGATTCTCGAACCACCCGTCTCACCTGCTTTCGCAACTGACTGCTTTTGCGCTGACCTTGGGTCAGCGCAAAAGCACGCTGGATAACCTATGAACCTTGGGCAGATCTTGACATTTTGGGTCTCGCCTCAGTGGAAATTCCCACCAAATTTTATAAACCTGCAACAATTTGTGGCAATTTGGCCCTGGATGACCCCGAATGACCCCAAAATGACCGTGACATATTTTGTCTCACTTAGGTGGTAACTCCCACCAAATTTCATGAAAATGTAAAAATCTATGGCGATTTGACCCGAATGACCCCGAATGACTTTGACATTTTTAGTATCGCCTCAGTGGTAGTTCCTACCAAAATTTCATAAACCTGCAACAATTCATGGCAATTTGGCCCTGGATGACATCATTAGACCATGTTAGTTTTGAAAGTTAGCAGCAAGATCTTGAACAGTGCACGATGTTTAACTACTAACCAATGTAGCTTCCGGAGGACAGGTGTAATGTGGTCACGGCGATTGGTGAGAGTAACAAGTCTTGCTGCTGCATTTTGGATATGTTGAAGAGGTGCAATGTCACAAGATGGTAAACCATAATGGAGACTATTGTTGCAGTCCAAGCGGGAGGATATGAAGGCATGAACCAGGCGCTCGGTGGAGCTCTGATCCAGGTATTTCCTGAGCTTGCCAATTTTATATACACCATAAGAGGCAGACCGACAGACATTGCGAATGTGTTGTTTCATTTGTAAGGTACTATTTATGATGACACCAAGGTCTTTTAGCAGAAGAGGAAGACTGCATTCAGTCGCACATGGTATGATACAGAGACCGTAAAAAATTCCGGCTTTCCACCTATGACCTGCCCGGGTTAGTCGAAATCATCCAATTGGAGGCACCCTTATAGTCTTTCTTCCCAGATGGTGATTGCGAGATTTTGTATTTATTAAATTACAGAAAAATATGAAAATTACAGAAAAATATGGAAGCTTTGGCAAATCTGGAAAAAAATGCGGAATTCCGTATAAATATAGAAAATGGTAGCTTCCCCGTAGGTCTTGCGGATCCCCAGTAACAGCTCCAGATGGACGGACACACACACCCACACCCCAACAGAAAGAAAAGTGATTATTCTCATTCTGAACACACAGTGCTTATCAATGGAAGCACAGCGCTAGTTCTCTTGTTTGAGAATGCTTTGTGTACAAATCAATATGGTATGCAATTGAGCAAACTACAACTTTGAATTTGCATCTTCCTTGAGTTTTTGGATTGTTGTGTCTTTATTTCTTGAACGATTTCAACAAATGAGGTCTTAATTTCGAGCTAATTATGACATATTTGTCTTTGTTTAGGATATACAGTGGGTGAACATAACTGGTACTATAATTCTTTTTAGCACTGTAGTTCAGGCGGAACAAAAAATGGGCAAAATATTAGTAAAAAGATAATTGGCACCCGAGACAAATATAACTCAAGAGATAGGAATAACCCACTCATCAAAGAAGCTCCTACTCAGGATTGATATGCAAATACAACTTGCTATGTCTGTTGGGCCAGAGCATTCAGTTTAATTTAGCACATAACCTTGATGAGAGAGTTTAGTCAGGGTATTTGTAAAGGAGTATAGTTCACATGTGTACAATGTCATTTTTCAAAATAAGTGAAGAGAAGTTAAGACCTACAAAATAAACCAATTTTGTATGCTGATACTGGGTTTTTACATTTCAGAAGAATTTGTGCAAATTTAAATCTACTAATAACATTCTTGGACATGTATAAAATGTAATGGGGTTTGCTTCCTATCTCATCATACCTATAGGTATATTTGTCTCAGGTTGGCACTGCATTTTGTTGCAAGTACCGTACTGACGTGAGTATAGTCCCACCTTCAAGTAAAGTCCCACCAACAAATTGTCTAAAAAATTTCAGAAAGTTAAAAAAAATATATATATTTTTTTGGCTTTGGAGTGTCCCTGGACCTAGAGCTAAATGCTAGGATCATTCATGGTTGATTAAAAAAAAATTGTAGGCCTATGTGTTTTGAATAAATTTGTACTCGTGTCATACTCTATTAATGATTTCAAAATGCATTGAATTTGTATGTCCCACCCCCTAATTTTGAAAAAATGTTCACCCAAAAACAAGGTGGGTACGGTACATTGAAAATCAGTGGCAGTGAAAATAAGTTCATTTTTCACAGTTACCACTGAGTATTTTCTGTGTAACTTACTTTCATATGGCATGACGGGCCATGCTCTGGGACACGCCCATTGCACACTAAATTTCACCCTTGCTCTCAAGAGCACATAAAGTGCAAAATTAGTATTTCCAGAACTATCTAAGTACTTACCGTAAATGATTCTCTTATGCCACGAAATTGTGATTTTAATTCTGTTTGTGCAGCAAATGATATAAGATCTATCACTTCAGTAGAGGCATTTTGTAGACCATGTGTTTGACCTAGGAACAATAATTATGAAAAATGATAATTACAAAAACAATACTGCCATGATCTCTTTCACACTTCCTGAACCTTAAGATGTTTTATACTAACACAAAAACAGTTCAAACTTTTGGTCAACATTCTTTTCTCAAGTCAAAGATGTTTGTAGTTAAGATGAAGGCATTGCCACAAGACAATTTCAAATTTAGAGCAACTGACAGGGCATACATTGCAGTTTATGTGCCCTATCCAAATTGGAGAGGTGAGTCAAACATGTATGCAACATATGTAAAGTACAGACTCCCCTTCCCCATCTTTCAATGTTGGAGAGTCTCACAGACCTGTTGATAACATGATTTTTGATTTGTGAAATCTTTATTGAGGGATTTAAACTACTTCAGTGGCAAGCACTGCTTTCCAAGCAGGCCCTCATACAATATAAATATTTACAACATTATTACAGAATATTTACAAAATAACATGATATTTAAAATGTATACAAAAACATCAATAATAAGTATGAAAAAAAATAAATGCATCCCAAGTACATGAACGATATAAATCTAAAAAATACATACAAAATAAAATAAATGATTATGATTTAGCAGAAGTAATGATGCATGTCTTGAATTGATGCAAAGACAGAGTTTCAAGGTTTACACGATATGATGGTGATAAGTTATTCCATAAGTTTGCAGCTCTTACAATAAATGTACGTTTACCACTATTAGAATTGTATTTAGGCACGATCAATGTGTTAGAAGAATGACTCCTTGTATTGTGATCATGAGCATTATGAACAAATTCAAATTGATTACATAAATATTCAGGACAAATATTTTTGATACATTTAAAGGTAAGAATAATCATGTGATTAGACCATCTATCACAAAGTTTAATCCAATTTAAAGAATTTAACATATCATCTACTGGTGTTCTGATATCAGCAAAGAGAATTGTTCTAGCTAATCTGTTGTGAAGTACTTGAAGCTGATATTGATTGGTTGCAGAACAGTTAGACCAAACACTGCTGGCATAGTCGAAATGTGGAATTACAAGTGCATTAGAGAGCATAACTAATAACTAGCATGGCTTTGTCCAACATTGAATTGGGGAGCGGCGGCAGAGATATACCAAAAGAAAGACAAAGTGTGCCAACATTTTTCCATGTTTGTAGTCAGAGGGCCTTTGAATATTTAATGCTTAAGTTTCCAGGAACTTCCTTTCAGACATCTTGATGTTCATGTCACACATGGTCAATATCACATTGCTTCAACCAAATGTTCAGTAACCACATATTTTAGTTGCAATAATAATAATAAACAAGGGCTTTATAAAGTGCTATTATTGCCATAGGATGCAAAGTGCTAAGAAGAGGAAGCAAAGTACAAAGAAGAGACAACAAGAAACCATAGACTAGATATTTGGGAAGAGGTGGGTTTTCAGGAGATTCTTGAAAGAATTGATACGAAGATGATTCAAAGTTGGGGGGGTAGATATGGCCCTCACACCCAGCATACTTACTTACAAGTTCTAACGATGACAAGGGAGTTGCCAGCAGCTGAATGGAGAGAGTAGATGGATTTCTGTGTGTGAAGCAGAGAGGAAAGGTAGCCAGGGGTAGAGAACTTGGGCATTTGTAGGTGTAAACAAAAATACTGAACTTGATTTGTTCAATTACCAGGAGCTAGCAAAAAACTCAGCAAGAAAGGGGGAGGTGAAGTAAGTGAACTCAGTAATGATCTCAGTATCTTGATGGTGTTCACCTCGTAACTTACATGATCTGTTAACACGTTCCTTTAAGGCATCTTGATTGAGAAATATCCTTTCCTCAATATACGGTAAGGTCTGACGCAGTAATGGCAAGCTTTTCTGTGAAGTATAAAGTATAAAATATTGGTAAAACAGTGAAGTTAACTTCTTGAGGTTCTTGACCCTCATCCCCCATTTTTCTTCATCAAAATTGAGAATTTGGTATCAAAAGAAAGCTCACATTTTTCTCATTACCCCAATAAAATTTAACGCAGGATACATGTTTTGTTTGTGAACATTACATGGTGAATTGCGCTAACCACACCAGAAGTGTAAGTACTATCCTATGGGGCATTAACATAAATGTTTTTGCTTTTCATATCACAACCGCTGGAGCAATACAACTTTGGAAATATATCTTAATGGTAGGCCTCAATGTAAGTGAGAAAACAGAACATGAAAAAATTGGACCACGCCCCTTTAATGGATACAGACTCTTGATAATAAAATATGATTGCCGTGTTACAAATGCCCACTTTTCACCATGATAAAGACCACATGGCAGGCAAAAGCCCATTATTTTACCTTGTTTGTAATTATGTAAATTAAAGTTATGGCAATTATATTTTTTGGACCCGTGGATAACATTTGCATTTGTGGGCAATGTCCAATTTGATTTTGTGGAATTTTATGGGTAAAATGTACTTGTATTAAATAGTCACTTGGACCTGAGAATTATACAGGGTGTCCCAAAACGTTGGATACCATTTTAAACGTTCATATCTCTAGTATACAGCAACCGACCATAAACATGAAGCTACCTTTTCACAGAAAAAACTTGTGCAATTATTTTGACACCAAATTTGATATATATAATAAATCCACAGACATAATAAATAATCTACGATGAAACAGGTGGGCATATCACACACAAAACTATACAATAAGTTTACAGTACATGTCCGGATCCCAAGTATCCAATACCTCCTCTCAACATTGAGACCAATTTCCCCCATTCAGTTCAGCTGCAATATCAAAATTCTCATATTATAATAACAGACTATCAAGATGATAATTATACAACACCACAGAATGTGTACTTAAGCTCTGATTTTATTCTGAAATCAAGCCTGTATCTTCTAAAGTTGTGTAATATTCCATCCATCAAGTCTATGCTCTGTCACAAGACTCCTTCACCAGGACTATCAACACATAACTCTCAATATAAGTCACAGTGGATGAGGAAAGACAGGGAGGTCATTGAATACAAGCGTTGTTTCTTTTTATAAACTGCAAAGTGCAAGCCCAAGGAAAACAATCGGTTGTTTTCCATTAAAAGTGTTCCAAAGTCTAGGCATATGCTAGGTGCTTCATCATCAGTATGACCGACACCGGGGGTGAAAACGCTCTTTGCATATATAACCCTTGTTAGGTTAGATTGGATATAAGAAATGATTTCAATCTACCATCATCAACTATATCACAACAGAATAAGATAATGATTTACCTTGAAATTTCACAAGTAAAGAAGGTCAAGAGAGAAGTTTAAAATTCAATTTCAGAATTCTCAAAGAGAAACACATGTTTCTTCTTACTACAATTGACATGTTGCATTTGAGGTGTACTTTTGATTGGTCTTGTATGTTGAAGTAGAGAAGGAAAATGTAATATGTTTGGTATCAAAATAATTGCAAAAACTTACTCTTTCCAAATATGTATTTTTATTTCCCCTCGGGCAATCCTTGTAAAAGATATGACGGTTCAAAATGGAATTGAGACTTTTGGGACACCCTGTAGTACTTGGGTAGTATATAGACTGCATGAAGCGCAACTTCAACCTCTCTCTACCTATACTTTGCTTCTTCTCATTTCCATCCTTTTTCTCTTGCACGCTTTCGTCTGCATGCCCCCTTCACTCTCTTGCTTTGCTATTCTAAATGGTTGTAGGTACAGGTGGCAATTCCATCAGCCACCCTAGTTCCCTAGTTTGCCTATCTGCAGTTATCCAAGTCCCATGTCCTCGAAGACTGACATGCATTAAAATAAATCGCGTACTGCCTGGATGTACTTAGCTTTGCGGCCGAGTAAAACAGAGATGGGGCAATGGGGCAACACTATATGGCCACAGGGGCTATAGGAAATTAGGCATAACATGTACTTTCTCCCTATAAAATGCCTCCAGTCTCAAACATTGGGGGTTTTGAGTAAATGGTCATCAAAATTCTATATTTTCCTGGTCTTAATCAATCGTGAATAAGACAGGGTTCAAGATCTGACTTTGGTTTGATTGGCATAAGTAGAAAAAATAAAGTTGCATAAAATATGAAATAAAATATTTCTAGACCAAAATTTGTCAGAAATACAAAATGTGACACTTTTTTTGTATGGAGATGACTTGGATGATGGGAGAGGCCAAAACTAGCTTGAAGGACCGCCTGATTAAAAAGTACTTATCTAAATAAAATAAACCTATTATATAATTTTCAAGTATCATATATCATTTTCTTTCATCTTATAAATAGTTCAATATGTTTTAAACAAATACTGCCGTCAAATCCCGATGTTGGTTTTGGCTATAGGCCTCGGTACTGCGTGCGCGGCGCTTATTTTAAATAGGCCTATTTGAAATCGATCCACTACATTGTCAACTTTTTTTTTTTTTTTGGTTTTTGACTGGTACTGCATTGTATTATCCCTGTCCTGATTGATCCTTTCCTGCCCTGCCCTGTCTCGTCTTGTCCTGTCTTGTACTGTTCTGTCTTGTCATGTTCGCCCCCTCCCTATTCTAATATTTCACTTCCAAATTTGCTAAGGTGGGACTAGCCTTAAAGCCCTTTGGGCTTATTTGGCCTCTCCTTCACATGTTTTTTTTTTTCACCCTTTCATATTATTCTCTTTCGCTTTCAAAATCTACTGAGTTACTGGTACTTTAATTAACTTTTGTACAAATTAAATTTGTATCATTAATTGAATTGCTATTTAATCATAATCTTGCTGTGTAAATATTTTTATATAAATTTGTCCTACTATATATAATTTAGAAAATTGCGATTGTGATTTGCAATATAACCATTTAATTCTGTATTATCCTTCAGATACATTTCATTATGTTACCAACTTAATTAAATTTGTTTTTGTTATTGATGCTTAAATTTTGTATATAATACATATTATATATATATATATGATTTTGGAAATATTGTTATCTATATATATGTGAAATCATGTGTGAATAAATTGAATGAATGAATGAATGAATGAAAGAGGCTCAATCGACTTGATTGTGCCTGTGTGCATGCATGTACCCCATGGCTGTTTTGAGGTCATCAAATTTCCTGTGCTTCTTGGTCTATGGTTGCATCAACTTGCACTGCTGCAAATCTACGCTCAAATTGGTTCATACACAGTAGATGTTGGTCATATGATTGGGCAATAGCAGTGGACCGAAAACTAACAATTTTGCTTTAAAATGGATCTGCAACTTACTTTGAAAAAAAAAATTCTAATATGTTATGCAGTTTGACCTAATTTAATTTTAATGCCATATAGTTGTTGGAATATATCTTGGGCATAATATATCAACTTTTCAAACCTATTGCTCTCTTCAGGTTTTTTTTTTCCCAGTTTCTGAAAAAGACTGAAAATACATGAAATTTGAAAGGCTTAAATTGAAGAAGAAAAAAAATGTCTAAAGATTTTTGAAGTTTGACCAAAAATGAACACAGTTTTAAACAAATAAATAAACAAATACTCAGTGGTTTCACCTATCTGGGATGAGCTATTCTTGAATTTTGGCTCTATGAAGGTCAAAAAAATATAATAAACCTGCAACAATTTTTGGCGATTTAACTCCAAATGACCCCAAAATGACCTTGATATTTTTTATCTCGCTACGGTGGTCGTTTCCACCAAATTTCATGAACCTGCAACAATCTATGGCAATTTGACCCTGGATGACCCTGAATAACCCTAAAATGACCTTGTCATTGTTTAAATTTGAGCTTTATTGAACCACTTTGTGACCCGCTCGTAAAACCCAAAACAGTGCCACCAATGTCAAGCTCCAACAGGAAGCAGACGAGGAGGACTGGGAGAATTGGTCAGTCGATTTGAGAAAATAATTCTTTGTTTTACTGGTAACCAGTGGAGAGACAGCAAGACACCATTAGAGGACTAATCTGTCCGCAAGCAAAGACTAGCCGTACGTGCAGCCTTATTTTGTAATCGCTGCAAGTGGTTGCTTGAACATCAAGAGTTATTTAACATGTTAGGGGCGCCGGTCTTTTGAGGGTGCCTGTGTGATTGCACCTACCCCATCACATGCCTAAAGTGATCATGAAGAGCGCGATTTACAAAACAGCTAAATGTTTATGCAGTACATTTTACTTCCCAAGATTGTGATTCAAATCACACACCTTTGCACACCTCAACATCTTGAAGAATGTGATTTGCAGCACACCTGGAATGTTTAAAAAAAAGACCTGAAGTTTTCATTAGACATTCCTTGATAGATAATGTACACAGTGATTACTAACCTTAAGAAATGGTACCAGGTATGGTTGGGGTGAGGAGTGCAACTCCTTTTGAAGCTTCTGAGTAAATTCCTCTGGTTCTGTTCTACCATCCTAAAAAGATATCATTTTATACTGTGAGTGTAACATTAAATCTAGTATATTATTTTAAAATCAAGTCTACATTTATAACCATATTGTCAAAAACAATAAGGAAGTATTAGATCTATCCCAATACTACTAAAAGTACAGATCTCATATATTTCATTTAATGAAGTCATCAATCCTTTCTCTAGCCCTTTCTGCATATAGAGTCAATAGAAAGTTTCAACTGCAATTGGAGGTCCCTGATTCAACCATCTCAAAATTCCACTGATTGCTCTTTCGAACTTTTATTACTTCCATCACATCTTTACTTAACCCATGAAGACAAATGAGTCACTTCTATAGAAATACTTCCCTTGTTTTTGACAATATAGTTATATATGATCTTTTTGTGAATTGGTAATAAAGGTCTATAATAGCCTGATGTGGACTGATGTAAGTGTAAACAAACCAGATAACACTGCCCGGATGTTGAACACATAATACTTTTTTCCCTGAGGTGCATTTTTGACTTTTATTCACACCCATGCTGACAAAATACATAAACTATAATATTACCTAGTAGAATATATACTTTCACATGAAAAATTTTTTAAATGGAATTTCTTACCAGACTTCTTAGCCCGTCCTTGATTAGTAATAAAATTTTAAGTACCGGGTGTCCCCCAAAAAAAGCTAGATGTAGATTTCTGAAAATAATCTAAGTTAATGTTAACAAATACAAATGAACTTTTCATGACAAAATCTATGTACCCTCTACTAGTACCCCTGTGATTGTCAAGTTACATATACTAAATCTGCATTCCATGCATTCCTGAGTAAGCTGTTTACATGACATAATGCAACACAAGGTTCATTTACCACCGTGCATTTGGTGGGGCACTTGAGTAGGCCCAACCATAGCATGGCAGATGCAGTTCATTCTGATCAATAGAGAATAAAACTTGTTCAGTTTTACGTCAAGTGTTCAGTCAGAAAATGAACAAATATTCTTACAGTATAGAACTCGGCTGCGATTTGCAAAAGGTTGTTATTAATTGCATTATGTTGATGACAGGAGAAACAGCATGCAGAAATGCTTTTACCAAAAATGTGTTACTCTCTATCATGGAAATTATTTCCATGTCTCTATATGACCATCTCCCTTTATTTGTTACCACCAAGAGTCAAGAAGCTCTAAAACTGATTTGTTTTTAGATGTGCAATATTAAATTTGTCAATATGGTTCTTTAGTGCAATTAGTTCAACCATGAAAACAATAAGAGAAAAATAAAGAGTAATAAGAAAACATATGAAAACAAAGATGTGCTTGCGTTCAACTTTCAATGTACGTTATTTTGACACCCCTGTCATCGTGCAGTCATAATTGCTTTTAAAATACAGAGTTGAAACTTAGCAGGAAATTTCAAGGATGAATAAATAATATCTGAAAAAATTACAGTGTTTTGTTTTACCATCTCAAAATTTTCAACATGTAACCTTTTTATGGGACATCTTTTATACATATAAAATATTGTAGCTGTGTGCAAAGAGAGTGAAAACATACTTTATACTCTATACCTTTTTGTAACTATTTGTCATAGTTTGGTGTGTGCTAGAATAATTGATTTATACAGCTATTTTGATTATATTTTGGTTACAATAGGCTTGTTCAGACGGTCGCTTGTAAAGTCGCTTGTAACTGCATTCGAATGTAAACTTGCATGTAGTGCCCATCTAAACGCACTCGCATGTAGCTACATGCAAGTTACAAGTGACGATTTTACATGTAAGATATCTTACATGTAGCGAGCTACATTCGAATGTAAGGTCAGTGTGAACAAGACTTGCATGTAAACTCGCTTGTAAGCGTGACCTTGATGACCCAATCCTATTCTGATTGTGCATAATCATGGCATAATTTACCAGTGAAGGTCACTCTTACTTTTGAGTTGGCTTACAAGTAAGTCCTGTGTGGACACACACTCGCTTGTAGCATAATTTAATTGCTGGCTCGCTTGTAAGTAACATTCAAAAGTAGGCTACCGTCTAAACACACCTAATGTATTCCTCAAGTCATAAGAATTCAGAAAATGCTAAGGTGGTGAAAAGTGTTTGTGTATCGCGCAAACATTTGCATTATAATGCTAAGATTCTAAGGGGGTGAAAAGTTCATCTGTTTTTTTGGGTTTTTTTCATTTTTTGATCATGCTTTGGGTCTACTGTTGCCCAACCATAACTTATTAGTTAACCTAATAAAGGTCCTGCTATTCAGATTCAGTAAAAATGCCCTTTTGACATATATTTGCATATTTTAGAAATTGAGATGCATTATTTGGCCTCCAAAATTGCAAATTGGTGAGCCCTAGAGTACAAATATTAACTGTAACCTTGTGCTTTACTTACAAGTAGATTCTGCACCAAATGTTTGACATTTTGCACAGTTTCTGGAGCATGGATAGCATTGGATGCCAACTTAATCACAGTCATCAGGAAGTTCTTGCACTTCTTTGCCTTCTCAATTTCAGACTGAGACAATGGAATTTGCACTGGGGCTGTTTCTGATGAGGATGTACTCGGCTGTTGCAGTACATGTGCCACTGGCTGTGACATTTGTGCTTGGGGTGGCACACTTATAGTAACCTGATGGGTTCTTGGACCCCTTGGTGTAGTCCTCTGCTTGCTCTCAATTGTCATATTAGGTTGTCTAGGTTTGCTGACATTGACAGGTGTGTCTGCTTTCCCTGCCTCTTGTGTGATGGTTTGCTGATGAGGATGAATAATGGCAGGTGTTGGACTTCTAGTTGCTATAAGCTGATGAGTGCTGGGCTGAAAAAATAATAGATTGAAAGTTAACAAAAGTGTTGATGACTGCATTTATTAATCAACTTTGAACGTTAATTGAACAAAAACTGCCTATAGAAGCAGGAAATTATAAGTGGACAAGTGAAAACAAACAACAATAACAGGCCCAACATAAAAAGAAAAGTCTAAAAATGGGGTCGGGAAGACTGTGTGGACATACGCAACTGTGTAGGGAATTTCTACGAACATAAATTATCTGTCGTATCCAAATAAGGTAGATAATTATCCAAATAAGGCAAGTCATAATAAACAGCGCCGCTCATTATGACATCATTGATCAAGTGATGTTTCGGGAAATACAGAGCGCTGGGCATATCAATCGATATCCCGATTAGCAAACACTGACTTCCCATTGCAAACTAATGATGATACCCTTCCGGTGTCGTCTTATCTTGTACATGTGATCCCAGCACTCTATGTTTTGATCAAGGTTGTTTTTACCCCAGCGCATTTGGACAAATATTACCAAAGTTACAGCAATTTTTTCATCGCTGTTTTGCAGCTGTTGTTGTTGTGTTTGCAGCTGTTGTACGTGTTGTTGAGATTGTAACTGTTGTTGTTGCTGAGATTGCAACTGTTGATGTTGCTGTGTTTACAGCTGTTGTTGTTGTGTTTGCAGCTGTTGTACGTGTTGTTGAGATTGTAACTGATGTTGTTGCTGAGATTGCAACTGTTGATGTTGTTGTGTTTACAGCTGTTGTTGTTGTGTTTGCAGCTGTTGTACGTGTTGTTGAGATTGTAACTGATGTTGTTGCTGAGATGGCAACTGTTGATGTTGCTGTGTTTACAGCTTTTGTTGTTGCTGTTTGCAGCTGTTGTACGTGTTGTTGAGATTGTAACTGATGTTGTTGCTGAGATTGCAACTGTTGATGTTGCTGTGTTTACAGCTGTTGTTGCTGTGTTTGCAGCTGTTGTACGTGTTGTTGAGATTGTAACTGATGTTGTTGCTGAGATTGCAACTGTTGATGTTGCTGTGTTTACAGCTGTTGTTGTTGTGTTTGCAGCTGTTGTATGTGTTGTTGAGATTGTAATTGATGTTGTTGCTGAGATTGCAACTGTTGATGTTGCTGTGTTTACAGCTTTTGTTGTTGCTGTTTGCAGCTGTTGTACGTGTTGTTGAGATTGTAACTGATGTTGTTGCTGAGATTGCAACTGTTGATGTTGCTGTGTTTACAGCTGTTGTTGCTGTGTTTGCAGCTGTTGTAACGTGTTGTTGAGATTGTAACTGATGTTGTTGCTGAGATGGCAACTGTTGATGTTGCTGTGTTTACAGCTGTTGTTGTTGTGTTTTGTTGTACGTGTTGTTGAGATTGTAACTGATGTTGTTGCTGAGATTGCAACTGTTGATGTTGCTGTGTTTACAGCTGTTGTTGTTGTGTTTGTAGCTGTTGTATGTGTTGTTGAGATTGTAACTGTTGTTGTTGCTGAGATTGCAACTGTTGATGTTGCTGTGTTTACAGCTGTTGTTGTTGCTGTTTGCAGCTGTTGTACGTGTTGTTGAGATTGTAACTGATGTTGTTGCTGAGATTGCAACTGTTGATGTTGCGGTGTTTACAGCTGTTGTTGTTGTTGTGTTTGCAGCTGTTGTATGTGTTGTTGAGATTGTAATTGATGTTGTTGCTGAGATTGCAACTGTTGATGTTGCTGAATTTGCAGCTTTTGTTGTTGCTGTGTTTGCAGCTGTTGTACGTGTTGTTGAGATTGTAATTGATGTTGTTGCTGAGATTGCAACTGTTGATGTTGCTGAATTTGCAGCTGTTGTTGTTGCTGAGATTGCAAATGTTGTTGCTGCTGGCATTGCAGCTGTTGACATTGCTGAGATTGCAGCTGACTTAGTGACTGTTGTGTTGTGACTGCTGTATCTGCAGCAATGACACCTGTTGTTGAGACTGCTGCATTAGCTATTGTTGGTTTAGTTGCTGTAATTTTTGTGGCTGTTGCCGGACTGTAGTTTAGGATGGACCGATGATATGCTGTCCTGGTGCAGCTGTTGGCTTCTGAACCTAAATTTGAGGTTGCCTAACCTGTTGCTGGGAGCCTGGGATGTCTGCTGCTGCACTTGCGACTGTGCTGTAGACTGGTTGATAAGTAAATGAATAAGCGGATTTGAGTTGACAAATACTGTTTCAGCATGAACAACTTGAGTCTTTTAAAATAGGGACAGTGGTCCAAAACAGGTTGTCTGAAGATATGGGTAGTGAACACCACGCATGGTAAATATTAAGGTAATAAACCTTATGCTTGTAGTCGAGGTTCTACGGTATACAGTTTCCAAAAAGGTTTTAGAAAATGAACCCCAATTTGTGATGGTACAACAAAAGTGTACTAACTATCAAAATATCACACACAAAAATGTTGGACACAAGCACACCTTTATACGAGAGGATATTCATAAGTAGTGGTGGATACAATGAATAATGAGGTACACTTTAACACTACATTATTTTTGCTCACCTGGACGTTTTTACTAGATATTGAAAGTTATATCCCACTGTGTGTGATGTACCAAAATTTTATGGCCTGGGGACGGGGCTGTTGAAGAATTCCTCCTGCGTAATCTCTGCGTGTCGTAAAAGCCGACCTGAGCAAATCAATCTTTATTGCTCTTCCCAAGAAACCTGGCGCTGTGGATTGTGAACAACACCATACAATTGGCCTCATGAGTCATGTTACAAAGATAATTCTAAGAATCCTGTTACTCCGTGCAAGAAGTAGAATAAAACCTGAGATTGGTAAAGAGCAGTTCGGCTTTGTAGAAGATGCTGGTACCAGGAATGCAATTTATGTCTTGAGAATGATAACAGAGAGGGCGGTAGAGATGTAGAAGGATGTTTTCATGTGTTTCATTGACTACTCAAAAGCCTTTGACAAGATGAGACATGATCAGCTTTTTGAAAATCTTGATAAGCTAGACCTGCATGGAAAGGATCTACGACTGTTGCAGAACCTTTATTGGAACCAAACAGCATACATAAGGGTGGATGGAGATTGTAGTGGATATACAAGCATTAAGAGAGGAGTCAGACAAGGATGTATGATGTCACCAGATTACAGTGAGCTGATTCTAAGAGAGCTAGAAAAGGAAAAATGGTCTCAGTATAGGTGGACATAACATCATGAATATAAGATATGCAGATGACACTGTCCTATTAGCTGAGTCTGAGGAGGATCTGCAAAGGTTTCCTGATGTGGTGGTTCAGGAAAATGAGAGGAAAGGTTTATCGTTAAATTGCAAGAAGACAAAACGTATGGTGGACTTCGTGGTATCAAAGACTGAAAGCCCAACATGCATATTGAAGGTAAAAGATCAAAGTATTAAGAAAGTTTCCTCCTTCAATTACCTTGGCAGTCTAATCACAGAAGATGCAAGATGTATTAAGAGATCAGATATTAACGTTTAGTGATGTTTTCACATATTTTTTGTGGGAGCTGAGAGTACACCAGACATATCAAATTGCATTCCGAATATGAGGAATGTTCCTCTGATATCAAATAATTTAGATTTTTTGAAATTTGCGATGTAATACAAATTTTGTGACAAATTAATAAAATTTGATATTTTAAAATTTTTTGATATTTAACAGTCCTCGAAGTAAACTTTATAAATCTAATGATTAGCATATTCTGACGAGTGTAGGTCGGCTTCGGCTGGACTGCATAACACAATATTGTAAATAATGCTTTAATAAATCACCAAGTCTATTTTAAATGTATTCCAGCTCCCTTCTTGGTTGAGCACTTTACTGTGGATGATTTACCTTACTTGGATTTATCTAAATCTAATGATATGTACTTAAAGTGTACATGTAGCTGGGATGAAAAGCCGACAATCAATTGAAAATTGTGACCTTTCATTTTGAAGATATAGGTTTTTTCCCAAAATTTTGTTGGTGTTTTGGGAAAAAAATCCATATCTTCAATACGAAAGGTCCAAATTTTCAATTGATCGTCGGCTTTTCATCCCAGCTACATACACTCTATGTACATATCATTAGATTTATAAAGTTTACTTCGAGGACTGTTAAATACCAAAAATATCAATTTTTAATCATTTGCCATAAAATATGTATTATATCACGAATTTAAAAAATCAAAATTATTTGATATCAGAATGACATTCTTCATTTTCAGAATGCAATTCGATACGTACGATGTGCTCTCATGTCCCACAAAAAAATACTGCCCAAACGTTCATACCCCACCCCTTAAGGAGGTAAAGAGAAGAATTGCACTGGCTAAGTCTACATTCTCAAAATTAGACAAGATCTTAAAAAACAGTGCCCTTAGTATAGACACCAGAATTCGGGTGCTCAACTGCTATGTCGTTCCTGTACTAATGTATGGAAGTGAAGCATGGTCAATAACAACAGACATTAAAAGAAGATTGGAGAGCTGTGAGATGTGGTTCCTTAGAAGAATGATGAAGATCCTGTGGACTGATAAAGTGTCTAATGACGATGTCCTAAGTAGAGCAAATGTGAACAGGAAGCTGTTACGTGAAATTAGAGTTAAGCAGCTCAAATTCCTTGGTCATATCCTCCGAAAAAGGATGGTTTTGAGAACCTAGTATTGACAGGAAGGATAGAAGGCACAAGGAGCCGAGGCAGGAAGAGAGTGATGTGGTTATCAAATCTGAAAGACTGGCTAAAAGAAAGGGGAGCTGAACATAGAGCAACAGAGCTTCTGGAGATGGCCTATAACAGAGAATTGTGGCATGACATGATAGCCAACGTCCTAGGATATGGCACCTAGAGAGAGAGAGAGATAAAAATCCATAAAGCTGGTGCCCTGCTTAGACCGATTATTTCAAGCATCGGATCAGTCGCTTACGTACTTGCGTGGTTTGTGTCAGGGATCATTTCTTCTCTCATTGGCAACACTGATCATCATCAAAAAACATTTCAGAACAATTAGTTGGAATTCAAAATAGTTTTTAGTTGGGCTTACTTTTACCTTCTTATGTTGGAGAATATAGGCAGATTGCATCCTTTGCCCGGTTCCCCTGTTTTGCTTGTCAGTGTTCCTGTGGGAACCAATTAGGTTTAGCCACTTAGAAAGTGACTTTGTCACTATCGGGCTATCCCTGCCAGGGGTTCTCTTGTTCTTTGTTTTTGTTCTAGTTTCTCCAACATGGGTTGATTCAATGTCTTGCTATATCACCTTCCATGGTTTGCATGTATATTTTTTGCATTGCGTAATTTATTAAATTATATGTAAGTGTGTAATTTTGATATTGTGCAATATTTTAAATGTATATATATGTACATTTTACTGGCAAATAAAATGATGATATTACTAAAGTTGGAATCGGATGAATCACTTGTATCACTTAATGTGTCTGCGCTTTTCACTTCCATCCCTGATGGCAAAAACACTCGAGGTGGTCGGTAACTTTAAAGAGTGATTATTAATTTATTTTTCTTTTATTATTTAACATCTGCCCTCCACCCACTGCTTGTTTGCAAGAGATAGGTGGATGATACATTTGTGGTCACAAAAACTGTGCATATCGAGAAATTTACCGATCACATCAATAACATTGATCCTAACATCAAATTTACGCTGGAGGAAGAGGAAGACAGTAAACTTCCCTTCCTTGACACTTTGGTTTGTCGCCAAACGGATGGAAATCTTAAGGTCAAAGTGTATAGAAAACCAACTCACACTGAGCAATATATGAACTTTTCCTCCCATCATCCACTTGAGCTCAAGCTCATTGTTAGAACGCTACTCCATTGCGCAAAAACTGTCATCACAGACCCGACAGATAAAGCAGAGGAAGTAGCTCATGTGAAGAATGTGTTAAGGAACTGCTGTTACAATGACTGGACTCTCTTTCACGGCCAGCCCAAGGAAAAAGATGGTGCTTCTTAGAAATTACGCAGAGTGTTCAGGACCGCGCTATCATCCACCACCACAAAATATGCTTAGGAGTGTGCTTGCAGCCCCTAAAGGCAACACTACATCATAACACCTTATGATGTCACACTGTCAATCACATGACGTTATCAGAAAGGTATATCCCAATTGTAGACAAGAGATCATCACAGCATCACCATCTGCTGAAGACACTAGTCGATCTAGTGAAAACATTCCAGGTGAGCGAAAAACAATGTAGTGTTGAAATGTAACTCTTTATTCAAGCACACCTGTGTTTTTAAATTGTTTTCTTTATTACTTTTCTCTTTACTTTTTTCATGGTTGAACTTAATGTACAAAAGTAAAGTACTTGTTTTCTACCTACCTTCAGACCAGGTATGTTCTTATTTAGTGGGGATGCTTGTTGGCTCATTCTGGATATAGAGGGCTGTGTTGGTGACAGTTGAATGTGTGTAGTGACCAGCTGATTGCTGTCTGACCCACTAGTTTGTTTGATTATACCCGTATGCGAAGCATGAACGGGTATATTGCCATTCTATGGTTTCTTCTCCTTCTCCTTCTCCTTTTCCTCCATCAAACACAACATTCTGTCAAGGCTAGCGCTAAAACTACAGTAGCCACAGGGCCCATATGTGGTACACTTATGGGCCCTACCTCGAGATTTATCCTTTGCCCATCTTGGCCCCAGAGGTCAAAGGTCACAGGCCCCAGGGGCCCAAATGTAAAAATACAAAGCATGCCGTTTCTCATCAAATGAAGCAGCCTCGGGGGCCTGAGTTGGTACACTGATAGCCCCAGGGTACTCTATATATACAAGTATACATGAACCCCATATGTCATATATTATGGGCCCCAGGGCCCCAAATGTTAAAACAAGGGGTAACAGATTGACAAAGCTAGCGCTAAAACTACAAGGGCCCCAGGGCCCATATGTAGTACACTTATGGGCCCTACCCCGTAGATTTATCCTTTGCACATCTGGGCCCCAGAGGTCAAAGGTTACGGGCCCCAGGGGCCCAAATGTAAAAATACAAAGCATGCGGTTTCTCATTAAATGAAGCAGCCTCGGGCCCTGAGTTGGTACACTGATAGAGCCAGGGTACTCTATATATACAAGTATACATGAGTCCCATATGTCATATATTATGGGCCCCAGGGCCCCAAATGTTAAAATAAGGGGCAACAGGTTAACAAGGCTAGCTATAAAACTACAAGGGCACTAGGGCTCATATGTGGCACATGTATGGGCCCTAAGTTGTAATGTGTCTTCTGCCCATTTTGGCCCCAGATGTTTAAGGCTAGGGGCCCCAGAGGCCCAAATGTTAAAACAAAGGGCCGGTCGTTTCTCAACAAATAAAGTAGCGACAGGGTTTAGATTTGGTACACTAATAGGTCTTCAGCATTATATTGTTTTATGTATATATGAACCCTATGTGTCACATAATATGGGCCCCAGGGCCCCAAACGCTAAAACATAGGGCCGGCCGTTACTCAGTAAATAAAGCAGCTACAATGTCCAGCTTGAGTCTGCTGATAGCACTTGAGAAGTATATTTCAACATATGCACAGAGCCCCATAAGTCAAATATTATGGGCCCCAGGCCCCAAATGTTAAATCAAAGGGCCGGCCATTTTTCACCAAAGCTCAAAGTTTGTACACAGACTGCACCTGAGAATTATATTGTTATATGTACATATGAGCCCCATATGTCACATAATATGGGCCCAGGGCCCTAAACGCTAAAACATAGGGCCAGCCGTTACTCAGTAAATAAAGCAGCTACAGTGCCCAGCTTAAGTCTACTGATAGCACTTGAGAATTATACTTCAACATGTGTACATGAGCCTCATAAGTCAAATATTATGGGCCAGGGCCCCAAATGTTAAAAAGGGCTGTCCGTTTATCATCAAATAAAGCAACTTCAGGGCTCGGAGTTTGTACACAGATTGCACCTCTGAATTATATTGTTAATAACACCCACCCCATCCCATTCACAGACAATTGCGTAATTATAATCATCTAGATGACAGAAACGTCCAGGCTGTTCCAGTTAAATTACATACCCAATGGCTGATCTATTTAATTTACATACTCCCTCTGAAATGGCTGTTCCATTTAATTTACATACTCCCTCTGGAATAGCTTTCCCTAATCAAATTGCACATTGTGAATTTCAATCTATCAAATTGCATAGCTTCACTGTGAATTAGAGAGACTGACAACAGCAACCTAAGTCCTCAGCAAATAAGGACTGTAAGTTTGTGTAAACCGATAACATGCGGGTATAGCCGTATTTGTGTACAAATATATAGCCTTCTAGTTAGGGTACTGGTCTTGTTGGTCGGTTGCAGGATCATACCCCCTGATGGTCCTGACACTGCTACCGATTGCTGTGTTGCTGGTGTAATGGACGCATTTGATGTGACACTCTGTGCGGCAGCAAGCTGTAAAGTGAGGGGTCAAGGCACAGGAAAGATATCATTGTCAGAAAGTTCAAGATCGATGAGCAGAAATTTTGTTAGAAGAAGATGAGCAGAAATTTTCCCCGCACATATTGGTAAAGATTGTATTCCACCTAAGTATCCTGCTATTTTCACTTTAAAATGTATCCCCTGCCCTGAATTATCTTATTCCAAATCCATCCTACCATTAAAAAAAACAGTCGTAAAATACAGAATGGCATTTCCAGTCTTTTAAAGATAAAATATAAAATTTATGAAAATTCATGCTGTACTCATCAGAATACAACAATGCTTTATTTAACAACTGTACTAGTGCATGTCAGTTTGTTGTAAAAAGTAATGCTCTTTGATGTGTTTTCTGTCCTCATCCGTTGGATTCACCATTACCCACTTTTTCTGATTTTGCTGGGGATCCCCTGCAGCCGTCATGGTTCCGGACCTAGGACTCCCCTTATTTGTCTCCCGTCTATATCGCCAAAAACCGTCTTATCTTAACCATGTTGAATCCGCCTCGTTTTTTCTCTTCTGAAGCGCCTCAGGAGAGGAACTGATGATGCGGTTTCTTATTATATTTTTGAGTGACACTTTTTTCCAATTTAGTCCAATATCCTCTTTTCAATCCATTTCTCTTCTATTGATTATGACCCCTCTTGACATTTACATCCTGTCAATTAGGACAATACCCTATTGTCCTCTGGTGTTGTCTATTCGCATATTGCTTCTCAGCACTTAGTAGTGAACATGCTTTCTTACAGTATAGACATAGCTTATAGTTGCTCTGGGCCTGTCTTGTTTGCTACCTTTTAACTTGCCTTCAGTTTTTGTCTTGTATTTGTTTTTAAACTACAGCATGTAGTTTTCGTTGTTTAATTTGATATTTTGTCGTCTGTCCCTGAAGAAGTCCAGTTTATCTGCTCGAAACGTCGGTTGATTTTTTGTCTGTTAAGTTTTGTTTGTCTACTATATGTGCACAGTGATTTTCATCACTCCAGTGTACTTTTGTACTGTTTTCCTGACCCTTCCGTGGGTTCTGGAATTGACAATTTTTGACCATCGAACTTTGGTACTCGGCACCGAACTTTGCCTGTTTTAGGCCTACATTGGTTGTTTGGTTTTTCATGTCCGTTCATGTGCACAGTGATTTTCATCACTTGTTCTAGTACACTTTTTCTTCTAATGCCTATTGTGTCCCCCACTTCGCCCTGCCCTGTCTAGTCTGTATTTTACTTGTTCCCACACGTCAAGTTGGTGTACCTTGCCTTTTTTTTCTTTCCAGTTGTTCATATATTCAAGGTTTCCTCTTGTATCATTTATTGATCCTTGATGTGTTTTGTGTCCTCGTCCGTTGGATTCACCATTACCCACTTTTAATGCTCTGAAGTATTTTTATGACAGCCATACTCTAATGGATAGATTGCATGTTCAGTTCAACAATGATAATGGTTAATGTAAAAAAAGCCAGTTCAGGTAAAGGGGCAGTCTTTAGGAGAACTTTTCTCTAAGGCGACCAAAAAACAAAATCAGACAAACTTGTTCTAAGGGCGGAAAGACTTGCAAAGTAGGGTAAGTTGGTAAGGATTTTCTTTCTTTTTTTTTGAAGAAGCTAATGACTCTAAAAAGCTCTGGAATATTGACAAAGTTGAAAATTCAGTCAATATCCATCTACTTCCACCAAAAGTACAGCTAAAAGAAAACAATCACCACAATGCAAAATATGGGTCTGTTAGGTCCATAGAACCAGGGTTTTTGTCATCTCCTAAATATATAAGACAAAACAAAAAATATGTCTAACCGCTACTACACACATTTGTTTTGCAGTGTGCATTTCTGGGATCTAGATTGGTACCTGGAACTCAACAGAGTTCTGTCTTGGAAAAATTGGCCAATTGAATTTTATACAAAAATATCTGTAAAAATGTGTTATAAATGCATTGTTGGAAAAACTGCTTAACTAAATTCAAATTTCAGAAAATATTTCATTATGTATATAAGAATATAATTTTTAAAAGTTCCAAGCTTATTTTGACTGAGTTCGTGTCAGGTAAAAAAAAAGGAGAAAAAAATAATGAAAACAGCTCATTCAGCATTGAGACATACTTTTTTTTGCCTAGCAAGCAAACGTAACAGCACCTCAACAACATGGTCCAATATTGGCATATCACAATGGTGATTTTGAAAACGAGAGATGCTGGTAAACTTTGATCTGCAACTTTTTGTCTCTTGAAATATCGTATTTTGATTCTAGTTACATCTAAATGTACTTGAAAATCAAACAAGCAAGCACAGGTTTGTTACTTACTTGTGTGTTACTGTGCATGATGAGTGCATGTAATCTGTGGATGACTTTATTCTTAACCTGCATGTACTGCTGCAGCTGATTCTTCTGCACCTCATTGCAGTTTGCCATACTTGATAACCTATGAATGTTTTCATGCAGCATCTGCAAGTTACGTGATCCCTGGACGACTTTATTCTCAATCTGCAGGTACTGCTGCAGCTGCTGCTTCTGCTCCTCATTGGGGTTTGGCATGCTGGATAACCTATGAATGTTTTTATGCAGCATCTCCAAGTTACGTGATCCCTGGACGACTTTATTCTTAACCTGCAGGTACTGCTGCAGCTGCTGCTTCTGCTCCTCATTGGGGTTTGGCATGCTGGATAACCAATGAATGTTTTTATCCATCATCAGCAAAAAGTGTTGTGTTTGTAATAACTGTTGAAGGAAAAATAATGTTACATTGTTATGGTGGTGTTAATACACATTAAACGTAAAAGTGGTATGACTTGGGAAAATTTTGCAAGACATTTTATGTAAATTTTCTATTTTGTGTGTGACTACTTGGACACAAACAATACAATACAATGTGCAATCCCTATGCACAAAATACTCATCTTGTGTTCTCTTGCGAAGTATAGATACATGTACAAATTGTTACTTCATACATATTATAGGGTAAAGTGGGGCATTAGGGACCACCATCATTAGTTTTTATCATACCTGACTTTTATTTAATACTTGTCTCTGTTTTTAATGGTTTCACTTGATAGACCTGTTATTCAGCTATGTACCGCAGGAAAAAACTCTGCCAAAAATGCGTTCATTTTCCAACACCATGCATTTATTTACAGTGATGTCAAGTGGTCCTTATTGCCCCGATGGTGGGGCATTAGGTACCACCAACTAGTACCATGTTTGTTGACCATTTTGAGACCTTTGATCGTTCTTAAGAGTTTCTCTTTAAAAGTCTTATATCAGTATGGTGTTTATTTTATGTGAGGAACAACTGACACATGCAGTCCTGGTCTTTCCAGTCCTCTCCCGAGCCCACAACTTCTCCATATGCAAAATGCCAGAAAAGTTACAAAACATGCACTGGAGTCAACCACAACCAACATGACCAATGTCCTCCAGTCCACAATCAGGACATATTTTGTCAGGATCATCTTCATTGTCCACTTTTTGTTTTCTTTGCCATCTTTTACTGGCTTGGTTTTAGGGTTCTTGTTATTTTTGTTGGTTGGTTTTGACTTCTTGTTCGGCTGCTACTTCTTCTCACAGTGCTTTTTCTGTAGTACACCAGCATATTGTACATACATGTACAGGGCATTAAGGACCACTTCTAACTTCATTATATGGCTATGATTTGACCCTAACATGTCATAGTTGGATAATTTAACTTACTACAAACCCATTATGACATAAAATAAGCACAAACTTTAAACATCGGCCTGATGATGCATCATGGATATGACGTGATACCGTAGCCATCATAAATAGTAAGTCCAGTTGAATAGAATTATAATTTAGTACAACAAACTTTAAAAGTTGTTGGACAACTGATTTATACATGGGGAACAGATATTTCACTGAAAACGTAGTATGTGGCGTTAGGGACCACCAGATATCGCAAAAATCATAAAATTGCAAAATTGTCTTTAAAAGTACATATATAGGGTATATTCTGTTAATTACCTATTTTTACACTACTAATAAGCAAACTAAATGTAATTCATAATACAATTGTGGTCTTAGTGCAATCTATAAAGAAGCACACCATAATCTGTAATTTACTAAGAGGCCTGGCGAAAGTGGTAACATCAGTCAGAAGTCCACTTTCAACATGACATTTTTCTCTTCAAATCTTTTAATGAGACAAATAAATCTTTTTTTTTAATTTTATATTTGAATAGAGAGGGTGGCCTATCTGCTGTGCCCTAGCAGGACATCATTCAATATGAAACATTAAATATTAAATGCGAGGATCCAGAGGATGCATGCCTGAGAAATATATAATAATTAAGAAATGAAGCTCAGACAAACGATTACATGTCGTTGAGTTCACCACCACACGCCATAACAGCTCATGGCGGATCTCCCGGCGAATTGAACATGTAATGATTTTATTCTCTCGAAAATGTCTCACGGCCAATGAGATTTACTCTTTTCGAGAGAATAAAATCATTACATGTTCAATTCGCCGGCAGATCCACCATGAGCTGTTATGGGTGTGGTGGTGAACTCAACGACATGTAATCGTGGTGCTCGCTGGTTCGAATCCAAGCGGTTCTGATTTTTTCTCTCCTTTATTATAATACCAGTTTGTCTGAGCTTCATTTCTTTAACAAATAAATCTTGATATATGCTTGTTAGTGAGTCCTCTTTCAGATGAAACTATCAAAAGTTGTTGATCTATACCTCATGTGGAAAGAAAGGATGTTAAATGATGTATTTTATCTAGTCCGAGATACTAAAAAGTTCAGGGTGTACAGTGTACTTTGAAGATGTCTGCCAAGATGATGTTTGGGTCAAACTGTGATGAGCAACTAACATGAGTCTTACATAAGCACTGATCATTTTTAATGAGTAGCTATTATAAAACCACTCTTGCAAGGCATATTTAAAATAATGGTCAGTATTCCCTAATATGCATAATAATTACTTGTTTATTGGGCAGTACCTAATGCCCCATGGTACAGGGTGTCCCAGAATGATTTGTACCGTGTTTGCAAAAATAACTAAAAATAGAAGACGGGCAGTGTATCTATTTTTGATACATGCATTATAATGCTGGACATGTCTCCTACTTATTCTGTTAATTTCAGCACGCTACCTTTATTTGTTTTGGCGTGGCATGCAATAATGTAAAATCGATGAAAAACTGCTTTTCATTTTCAGCATAAACGACTCGCATACCCTTGAAAATGGCACAATACGATTAAATAAAGAACGTGGGATGTTTGGCACAGCATTTCGACGACAACTACTGTTGGAGTCGGACCTTAAAGCTTGCCGGACAGCTGCAATGTTCGCTCTAGTTCTTACAGTCTTACGAGCACCTGAAGCTTCACTCTGCCGATTCCTGACAGTTCTGTGCTCGTCAAACTTCTTTACGTTATACACTATCGCTCCTTTGACTGGAACGCGTGCTCGCGGAAATCGTCTAATGAATCTTCTTTGCGTCTCAACATAGCTGCCGGTTTTTGCCAGTAAGTTTTTGAAAGAAATCTACGCTGCTGTACAATAAATTGAGGAGCCATCTTTTCTGTACCACAACCAGTTCGAACTCTGCAAGCATTTCAAATGACATGGACCTCACACCACAATAACTAAAACTACCGCCAAAGAGAGAATGGGATTAGGCCGCAAATCCTTAATTCCATGTAATGATTGCTTCGTAACGTCATAAATAATAGATAGATATCGGCTATTTAGTGGAAATATGAACAGGGCACAACTAAAATACCTGCATAACTTTTTCCAAATAACTTTGTGCTGAACAGTTAGTAATGTTACAGGTTTTCAAAATAGGTTGCGTTGTCAAAACTTAGAATTCACCATTTTTACGCAATCTTCTGTAACTTCTACTAGAAACGTCCAATTTTTAAAATCTAAAAAATCTGAGAAATCTAAATATATGTAAAACTTAAAATGTAAAACAATATGAACATTTAACATGCCCTTCATACCTAAAAAATTCCATCTTTTCCGGTATAGATCATTCTGGGACACCCTGTACCTAATGCCCCTCTTTGCCTTATACATTAACATTGACTTTACTTAATATACTACAAATGCATGCAACATTACAATAAACAGATAAACATTCAACTAGAAACGGTGGGATGCCTCTACCATGGGGCGATTTAAATTCGGAAAGATTATAACAGCTATAAAATGTCAAACTGTATGAGTGGTTAACAAACAAACATAACCTCAAATGACCTCTGTTTTTTGACCTCCATATGTGACCTTGAATACCACCAATACATGAAGGTATCCATAATACAGGTACGACCCAAATTTGGGTGCCTTAGGATTTCAACTGTTCATATGAGACCAAATTTTACCCAAAAGTCTCAAATAATGGTATTTTACAAATTGACCTTTGATAATCAGTATATGACCTTGAACACTGCCAATAGATGAGGGTTCCCACAATGCAGCTATGACCCAAATTTGGTTGCAATAGGATTTAAACTGTTCATATGAGAACTTAAAGCCTTAAATAATGGTATTTTACACATAATCTCAAATGACCTTTGACCTCCATATATAACCTTGAACACCACCAATAGATGAGGGTTTCCACAGTGCAGCAATGACCCAAGTTTGATATAAAATTGGATCGATTGAGCCCATATTTATGGGGGGTACTCACATAGAGCTATGAGTTTTAAAATATTGGATGAGACGTAGTCGAGTCCAATATTTTAAAACTCATAGCGAAACCAATAAAAATTGGGCGTAAAGCATCCAATTTTATCATTATTATGTGTTGGATCCAATATTTTCATACACTTGGATTCATCAAAAACATAATAATGGTTGCAATAGGATTTGAATTGTTCATATGAGAGAACCAAAAGTCTTAAATAATGGTATTTTACTATTTGACCTCAAATGACATTTGACCTCAGTATATGACCTTGAACACCACCCAAGAAAAGTAGCCACAGTTTCTAACCATGATCCACCTATCCTGAAAATCTGAAGTCAATCCGCCTGTCTATTCAAAATATACAGCATCCGGAGGTACGGAAGCTCGGAAGCCCGGGGGTACTCACTTTGCAATTATTCACACAAGACATATAAAAGTATATATTTTTATAAAGGCAAGACATCAATGAATCTCAATATAAATACAGATTTGGTGTAAAAACAACAATTATGAAGAAAATCACAAAAAAGTGAATTGTTGGCAATTTTTGTTTGGTACATCATAACAAAAAAACACTCTTTCCAAAAATTTTTGTTTTGTTTTTCATAGTCTTCAGGCACCATTCCAAGAATGTTTTTTTTTTAGTTTTTGATATTGGCCTTATTTTTAGAGATATTGACCATATAAGGCATCAAAATGAACATTTTAAAATTCACAAACGCCTATTTGCACAAAATGATGCCTAAAATCGGAAATAGACCAAAATATAAAAAAATGAGAAAACAGTTTCTTAAGTCGATCATGCTTTTTATGATGATCATAATTGCTTACCTATAGATGCTGTATTTATTGAGTTATCGTGTACCTAAATCGTCATTTTACCGAGAAAATGAACATTGAAATAAAGGCCGTTGAAGTTTAAAGTGGTCACATTTTGCACTTTGATCGAAGCTCACAGGAGAATGCGGCATTTCTTGTTTTTCTACCTTACATTACGTAAACATCGGGTAAATCCACAGCCCCTTGAGAAGTTTGGGCGAAATCTATTTATATCTTGATGTTTAAATCGGGGGAAAGAACTTGAAAAAATTCACATTTTATCAGCTAAAACGGAGCCATTTGACCGCTAGTTTTTTGTGAAATCAGTGCTTCCGTGGTGCTTCCATAAGATGCGCCGTGCATGCAGATAAGCGTTGTGTATGCGTAGCGTATCTGTGTGTTAACAAATTGCGCGACTACAAAACGCGATGCGTTGTTGAGCGTGTGTACCCCGATGGAACAACAAAGATTTTCTTTCCCTTAAAATTGCGGAAACAAGTGAAATAGAATCCATAAAATAGAGCAGTTAGAGTTAACAAATCTGGATTTTCTTTCCTTGTATAATTTATAAAAAACATAACGAAGTAAATGCATTTCAAAAAAGCTCAATTTCGCGAAAGAAACAATGTCTAGAGTACACAGCCACGTAAATGAATTAAATAAATGTTTGGCAAACAATTAATAAATATGTTTTGTTAAAATTTGTAGAAATTGTTTGATAGTAACTTTTTTAAACATTTATCTTATGTTTTGTTAAGAAAATCATCAAATTGATGTTTGTAAATTTTCATCATATAAACATTTTGATCAAAATTCACATTTTGAGTTTGACTAAAAAACACATTTTGAGTTTGACTAAAAATCACATTTTAATCACCAAGAATCATATTTTTGATCAAAAATGACTAAAAATCAATGTTTTGACCAAAAATCACATCTTCAAAAAAAAAATTACATTTTCACTAAATATTACATTTTCACCAAAAAAATCAAATTTTTTACCAAGAATCATATTTTTTAACAAAAATTTTTTTAAATCATATTTTTGGCCAAAAATCATGAATTAAACGTAAATTTCAAAACTTTTGGCAAACATTTGTAAAACAAATAAAAGATGATTAAAATAAAATGTTTGACAAACATTTTGCTCCATAAACATTTGACAAATTAAATTAGTGCGTGGCTCCTTATACGTTTATAAACCGTTTGACTATAAATGTTTGATAACAAATATTTGTTCAAATGTTTGGTGAAAACAGCTGTATACAAGGCAAAATACAGCCAACTTATGATCCTTGAAAGCATATAACAAGACAATGAGATTCTCGAGCCACAAGTCTCGCCTGCTTTCACGACCGCTTGCTTTTGCACTGACAGCAGGATTAGTGGACAGAATCCTGGATGACCCCGAATAACCCCAAAATGATCTTGACATTTTTGGTCTCGCCTCAGTGTTGATTCCCACCAAATTTCACAAACCTGCACAATCCATGGCAAATGTCACCCAAAAACGGGTTGGGTATGGTACATTGGAAATCAGTGGCAGTGAAAATAAGCTTCATTTTTCACAGTTATTTTCTGTGCAACTTACTTTCGTATGGCATGACGGGCCATGCTCTGGGACATGCCCATTGCCTGCTAAATTTCACCCTTGCTCTCACAAGCAAATAATAGTAAAATATAATTGTAAAAAAATAGTATTTCCAGAACTATCTAAGTACTTACCGTAAATGATTCTCTTATGCCACGAAATTGTGTTTTTAATTCTGTTTGTGCAGCGAATGATATAAGATCTATCACTTCAGTAGAAGCATTTTGTAGACCATGTGTTTGACCTAGGAACAATAATTACGAAAAATGATAATTACAAAAACAATACTGCCATGATCTCTTTCACACTTCCTGAACCAAACATGTTTTCTACTAACACCAAACCATTCTTTTGGTCAACATTCTTTTCTCAAGTCAAAGATGTTTGTAGTTAAGATGAAGGCATTGAAAGCAACTGACAGGGCATACATTGCAGTTTGTGTGCCCTATCCAAATTGGAGAGGTGAGTCAAACATGTATGCAAAATATGTAAAGTACAGACTCCCCTTCCCCATCTTTCAATGTTGGAGAGTCTCACAGACCTGTTGATAACATGGCTTTGTCCAACATTGAATTGGGGAGCGGTGGCAGAGATATACCAAAAGAAAGACAAAGTGTGCCAACATTTTTCCATGTTTGTAGTCAGAGGGCCTTTGAATATTTAATGTTTAAGTTTCCAGGAACTTCCTTTCAGACAACTTGATGTTTATGTCACACATGGTCAATATCATACCAAATGTTCAGTAAGCACATATTTTAGTTACAATAATAATAAATCAGGGATTTATGAAGTGATATAATTGCCATAGGATGCATGTGCTAAGAAAAAGAGGAAGCAACTTGAGAAAAAGGGGACAACAGAAACCAGAGACTATATGTGACGTGTCATGTCAAAAGGAAACACTTTTGGGCAATTTATCAATTTTAAGGTTTTTACATATCATAAATATAGAGATATTTTACTCCACAATGCCGGTTTCCGTAATGAAATTGGACATTCCAAAGCGGAGATATTGAGTTCCTAAGTTATGGTATTATAAAATTGGAAATTGAGATATCGGCCTTTAAAAATATTATTGACAATGTTGAGAGTACGAATTACCTTCAAAAATGTCTCAAAAAATACAAGATGCCAGTTATATTCTGGTCTGAAACTATCAGTCAATGTTTTTAACATTAATAACATCACAAATTCACAACAAACCCCATATGTGAAAAACTCACCCCGGCAGATTTTTGGCTATTTCTCCATTTACGATCCTGCCCAAAACTGCCTCCTTTTGACATGACACGTCACATATATTTGGGAAGAGCTGGGTTTTCAGGAGATTCTTGAAAGAATTGATACGAAGATGATTCAAAGTGGGGGGGGGGGGGGGGTAGATATGGCCCTCACACCCAGCATACTTACTTACAAGTTCTAACGATGACAAGGGAGTTGCCAGCAGCTGAATGGAGAGAGTAGATGGATTTCTGTGTGTGAAGCAGAGAGGAAAGGTAGCCAGGGGTAGAGAACTTGGGCATTTGTAGGTGTAAACAAGAATACAGAACTTGATTTGTTCAGCTACCAGTGAAACTCAGCAAGAAAGGGGGAAGTGGAAGTGATTTCAGTTATGATCTCAGTATCTTGATGGTGTTCACCTCGTAACTTACATGATCTGTTAACACGTTCCTTTAAGGCATCTTGATTGAGAAATATCCTTTCCTCAATATACGGTAAGGTCTGACGCAGTAATGGCAAGCTTTTCTGTGAAGTATAAAGTATAAAAGTATTGGTAAAACAGTCTTGACCCTTATCCCCCATTTTTCTTCATCAAAATTGTGATTTTGGCATCAGAAGATAGCTCATATGTATCTTTTTACAACCGACAATTTAATGCCTGAGACATGTTTTGTTTTGTTTTCACAGTGAATTATGGTAACCGCACCGGAAGTGTATACTATGCTATGGGGCATTGAAATGTACATTTTTGCTTCTCATATCAAAACCGCCGGAGCAATACAACTCAAATTTTGGAAACATATTTTTTAATGGTAGGCCTTAATGTAAGTTAGAAAACAGAAGATGGAAAAATTGGAACATGCCCCTTTAATGGATATACTCTTGAATAATAACATTTCTCTAGTTGCCGTGTCAAAACCGATAAATCGGCAGATCTTGGAAAAAATTGTGTCGCACACATTGAATTATAATTTTCACGAATGCTTTAACTTCCATTGTTAATTTCTTTTGTATAATCAAACAACCTGACTTCACTCAGAAAAATGGTAATGGTTTTTTAATCTTACATCAATTCCTTTTATAAACCGAAGTAGGTTGTTTGAGGGATTTATAGTCAAAACACAGTGTTGCAGGTGAAATATTTTTTATCTAATACTAAGGGCAGGACACCCTGCAGAGGAAGCTTTCCCCCTTGAATTCACAGGTACAACCAGAAGTGAACTCAAATGAAATTTATCAATGTACAGTTGCTGTGAAGAATGATGAAATCCTTGATACTCAACAGCAGCAAAATGGTCATTCAAGGTCAAGGATGGAATGAGCATCCTTGCAGATCATAGAAGGTCCAAAAAACTTTACAATTTGTTACCTGCACAATGCATCAAAACTGAGAGTACTAATTTAAGGGAGGCACCACTCTGATTGCAAAACTGAAGACAATGTGAGCTCGGGACCTTGTGTAAGAGCTGGATAGTGTATGTGAGTCTGTCATTAGCAGACAAAAAGGTGACTATGAATGTGTCAAATGAGCTGGATCTAATCCTCATATAAATAAAGCAGACAACGCTGCAAGAGAAAAATCTTTCGGTATAGGCAGCTTGTACAGAATACAGTGGGCCTGATCAAAATAGGTCATGGTCATAGGCCTCAATGTATTGGTACTTGACCTATTTTGCTGTGTTACGAATATTGTACTACTCATAAAATGTAAAGGATCAAAAACGATCAATTCTTTCTTTGTCTTTTCTCATGGTGCTGTTTTTAGTGTCATGAGACTTCAGTACTCAGGAGTGCAAGTAGTTGCTTGAACATCAAGAGTTATTTTTAAAACATGTTAGGGGCGCCGGTCTTTTGAGGGTGCGTGTGTGATTGCATCTACCCCATCACATGCCTAAAATGATCATGAAGAGCGCGATTTACAAAACAGCTAAATGTTTATGCAGTACATTTTACTTCCCAAGATTGTGATTCAAACCACACACCTTAGCACACCTCAACATCTTGAAGAATGTGATTTGCAGCACACCTGGAATGTTTAAAAAAAAGACCTGAAGTTTTCATTAGACATTCCTTGATAGATAATGTACACAGTGATTACTAACCTTAAGAAATGGTACCAGGTATGGTTGGGGTGAGGAGTGCAACTCCTTTTGAAGCTTCTGAGTAAATTCCTCTGGTTCTGTTCTACCATCCTAAAAAGATATCATTTTATACTGTGAGTGTAACATTAAATCTAGTATATTATTAATCAAGTCTACATTTATAACCATATTGTCAAAAACAATAAGGAAGTATTAGATCTATCCCAATACTACTAAAAGTACAGATCTCATATATTTCATTTAATGAAGTCATCTACCCTTTCTCTAGCCCTTTCTGCATATACAGTCAATAGAAAGTTTCAACTGCAATTGGAGGTCCCTGGTTCAACCATCTCAAAATTCCACTGATTGCTCTTTCAAACTTTTATTACTTCCATCACATCTTTACTTAACCCATGAAGACAAATGAGTCACTTCTATAGAAATACTTCCCTTGTTTTTGACAATATGGTATACAAATATGGATAATGTTTATGAGTACAATGGTAAGAATATTTTCATGAGGTGAAATATGGACTGTTCCATTCAAAGAGACTTTGCCGAGTTGAATGGAACAGATCATATATCATCAAATGGAAATATTCTTTCCATTGAACGTATAAAAATATATTTTTTTAGTTTTATGTAACTCATACATACCGGGTGTCCCAAAAAAAGGTTACATGTAGATTTTTGAAAATAATCTGGCTTAATGTTGACAAATATAAATATCCTTTTCAAGACATAATCTATGTACCCTCTACTAGTACCACTGTGAATGTCAAGTTCACAACCTACGTACTTAGCCTGCATTCCAGACATTCCTGACCAAGCTCTTTACGCGACATAATGCAACACAAGGTTCAATACCGTATATCACCGTCACAGCCACCGTGCATTTGGCGGGGTACTTGAGTAGGCACAGCCATAGCATGACAGATGCAGTATTTTAATCTAATAAACATAGAATAAAACTTGTTCAGTTTTATTCCAAGAGTTCAATCAGAAATGTAAAAACAAAGAGCAGTGATTTCAAGTCAACAAAATCCAAGCAAGGCCTATATGTAAAAGATTGTTATTCATTTCACTATGTGTTTGATGATAGGAGATACAGCGTGCAGATCTGTTTTCACCAAAAACATGTTAATCTCTAAAGACAAAATCTCAAAACAAACATGTGCTTGTGTTCAGCATGCGTTGTGCGATATTTTGATGGTTAGCCACTCGACACCCCTGTCATCTTGCGCTCATAAGTTAAGTTGCTTTTAAGATACAGAATTGAAACTTAGCAAACACATATCTGAAAAAATAACATTGTTTTGTTGTATCATCTAAAAAGGTGGTTCATTTTCTACATGTAACCTTTTATGGGACACCTTTTTTTTTACTTAATTTTATAAATCACAAGCAAAACAAAATAAATTACAAAAATACATAAACTATATTTATTTTTGAAGCGACACCCACACCTTTAGTTGGCGAGTCGAGGTGGTCGCGTTACTCGCGTATGTCAGTGTTGGCATGGTAGCTGCATGTGAGTGCAATGGAAAATAAAATTGAATATTACACTTGATCGTGCAGAGTGCAATAATCTTTTTCTAAGAATAGCAAAAATAATCAACAGTAATTGACCAATCAAATGACAAGAATCTTTGTATGGGTTAATATTACATCTGATCTTTTTGTGAATTGGTAAAGGTCTATAATAGCCTGATGTACACTGACGTAAGTGTAAACACACCAGATAACATTCCCTGGATATTGAACAATATTTTTTTCTCCTAGGTACATATTTGACTTTTATTCACACCCATGCTGAACCATTCTAGAAAAAAATGCATCAATGCAAAAATCCATATATTACATATAGCGTGTTTCTATTGAGTCCCCTGTATTTTACCGGTAAAACTGTTCGCCAGCAAATAGCGGCGAAAGGCGGATAACGGTCAGTTTCCATTGCATGTTGTTTACCGGTAAACACTCGATGGACAGCATCAATTAACACACCTTAAAAGTTTGCCGGCGAAAGGTCGTGCACTGGGGTCAATCGCAAAGCATTGTGGATTTTAATATTGTAGTATTTTCTTAATTGTTTGGCTAAAAATGAGGTAGCAAACACGAGAAAAGAAGACTGAAGAATAATGTTTTTTATTAGCGTTTTCATTCGTTCGCGTACATCAATTTACGCCATTGGGGAATCCCCCTCAGTGATATTGACGTGAGTACTCAGTATTGTTGCGCACAAAAAAAATAGGTCTTAGAATTCAATCTTTCAGTTTAATTTCAGTTCTTTTTAGTGAATAGTAATTTAACATCAACAACATAATATTAAATTCATGAAAACTTTCTAATCTTCTGAAGCACACACCGCCGCGGATCCGAGTTGATTTCTATTTATTTCGCATGCACAGCTGGATTCATCCGCTGTTGTTGTTGTTGTTTTATTTCATGGCTTTTACTAGGGTCATAAATCTTAACTCATGTTAAATATTTAGCACATGTATAATGCAGGGATAATGCATTATGAACATTTCTCCCATTTACTTTATTTATAGCAAGTGAGTCAAATATTTGTATAGGCCTAAGAATTTTTGCGAACGGAATGGTAGCCTATATAATACATAAACAAGCTAGCTCATTGATGATGCAGAGGTCAATTCGCGACTCAACTTCCGTTTTCTTCCCTGTATGCGCATTCAATCGGAACGGAGTGAGTTTCTATTGACGTTCACCGGTAAGCGGCCCCGCTATTTTCCTTCCTCAAGAAGGAAAACGTTACCGGATAAAAACTCGCCTCTGTTTACCGGTAAATAGCGGGGAAGGTCAGTTTATATTGAGCAGAATTAATCCCTTTACCGTCTTTTTACCGGAAAATGGTCCGAATAGAAACACGCTAATAGTGGAATATATACTTTCATATGAAAATAAAAAATTGGGTTAAAAATGGATATAAAAAAAACCAAATCTCTTCCAGGATTCGAATCTGGGAATCATGCGTGAGAGGCACGGCATTTCCTACCAGACTACCTAGCCCGTCTTTGCTTAGTGATTAAATTTTACGTATCAAAAAAAGGCAACATGTAGATTTTTGAAAATAATCTATGTAAGTTAATGTTAACAAATATAAATGTCCTTTTCATGACATAATTTATCTACCCTCTACTTAGTCTTATAATTATATCTTGAATTGGTATATCAAATAAGGTGGCTTTGTTATGAATTGTTATTTTCTGTGTTCAGACATCAATTTAAGTTGCATGAAGTAAGTAAGGTATCATTTGTATTGCTAATACTGTGTATAAAAGAAAATCCAGTTCATTTGGATGAAAAATAAAAAAGCTAGACCTTTAAATGTCTAAGTAGTCAGGGGTGGACTCAGAGGGGGAGCAGCAATAGAGTTTATCACAAATTGGTCAAAATGATGCCTTTTTTAAAGAGTCATATCTGGAAAAGAATCAACACATTTAACTAATGAAATATCTGAGTGAATGTTCATACGTGTTGGTTATTCAAACAGCAAAGTAAGTTTAAACAGTCATTCAACACAAAATTAATGAGAACGACCTCAATATTTTGACGTGTAACACACATCCTCATCAGGAAAACTCCATTTCAGGTCACCTCAGGTCAATCGTGAAGTCAACTCCTTCACAACATCTTTAGAGTTCTCCTGATGAGGATGTGTGTTACACGTCGAAATATTGAGGTTAGTTCTCAATAATTTTGAGTTGAATGACTGTTTAAACTTACTTTGCTGCTAATGAAATATCATTTCTAACCAAAGATATCCAAATTCAAGTGCTAATTAGTGCTAATCATCCATAGAGTTTACACACAAAGCAGAGCTCTATAGAGTTTAAACACAAATCGGTCAAAATGATCAAAAAGGCAATATTTCATTTGCTTTTTTAAATGCTAAAATTCTACGGGGTTGACTGTGTGCTATAATATTCCAACAAGCTTTTTTTTAACATGAATCTTGAAATATTTTTTTATTATTTTATTAATTTTTTTCCGCCCCAAATCGTGGCCCCTGAGCATGTGTCCTGTGGTAAATCTGGCCCTGGACAAGAATCTCTGGCCCCTGCTTCCCTCTACCAAGTTTCAAATTTCAAACCCATATGAATATGATTACATATAATTGTAAAATTCAACATATTCATTTATCTTCCTACATGCAGGCAGTGTCATTATAAGAGAAACAACAAAGGGTAGTAAAAGGGACTTTTAAATTACTAAATTGTTTTTAATAATATGTGACCCGGCAGCACAAAGGAGCCGTAAATTCCCTAAATTGTATTCTGAGTTACGGTATAAAATGTGTACGAAGGTCATATTCATCGGTAACTTAAGCTGGCCCGACATCCGTCTCATTTTGATAGTAAAAAACTAATCAATAATCCTATTGTTGAAGTGGATAATAAGCTTCTACCTTAGATGGCTATAGAACCTTTAATAGCTCTGGTCTTTGTTTGCTTTTGCTAAATCCTGTTCAAGTGGTGGGTTACCAGGCATTGTATTTTGTACAGGTATGCATAACCAACAATTAACAATGAGAGAACTTTCTTAAACCTCGTTGACTTGGGGATGATTTGAAATGACCGTCAATCATGACTGTTTGATATTTATTGCCAGCAATGTGGAAAAAGAGACATATGTAAAAACGTAAAAAGCTATAATTTTGTTGAAGGAGCAAAGTTTAACAAACCATAACCCCGCTTCTGGATATCGTTTGAAGTCAAATGATATACCATTTTTAAGTTTATGATGTTTATTTTTTAAGGGGGTACTACACCCCTCGATAAATTTGTGTCTATTTTTGCATTTTTCTCAAAAACTAATAACACAATGGTAACAAAAGTTATGTATATTATAGGGGCAAGGAATCCAATTACTACACTGGAATTTCAGTGACCCAAGACAAGCGGTTCGTTATTTATGATAAGAAATAAGGTACCACTAGGATGTACCTCATTTCCTATCATATATACTGAACCGCTTGTCTTGAGTCACTGAAATTTCAGTGTAGTAATTGGATTCCTTGCCCCAATAATATACATAACTTTTGTTACCAATTTTATATTTTTGAGAAAAATGCAAAAATAGTCACAAATTTACCACAGGGGTGTAGTACCCCTTAAACACAAAATAAAACAAAATTGACCGGGGGAGGAATTTACGGCTCATTCGCCGTGAACGGTCACATATAATTTGTTCTATCAGACCTGCCACCCTCTGGGATCACAAAAATGTATTCTGAAACCCCATACATGTAAGCTGAATTTTTCATTAAAAACTGTATTTTGTATGACGGCATGAAAACACACTGGCGATCTTGCTATCTGGAAACATCTATTGGTTTTCATTGTTTTGGTTTTCTTTTCTTTTTTTCCTTTTTTGATCATGCTTTGGGTCTACTGTTGTCCAACCATAGCTTATTGGTTAACCTAATAAAGGTCCTGCTATTCAGATTCAGTAAAAAATGCCCTTTTGACAGGAAATCACATATATTTGCATATTTTAGAAATTGAGATGCATTATTTGGCCTCCAAAATTGCAAATTGGTCAGAGCCCTAGAGTACAAATATTAACTGTAACCTTGTGCTTTACTTACAAGTAGATTCTGCAACAAATGTTTGACATTTTGCACAGTTTCTGGAGCATGGATAGCATTGGATGCCAACTTAATCACAGTCATCAGGAAGTTCTTGCACTTCTTTGCCTTCTCAATTTCAGACTGAGACAATGGAATTTGCACTGGGGCTGTTTCTGATGAGGATGTACTCGGCTGTTGCAGTACATGTGCCACTGGCTGTGACATTTGTGCTTGGGGTGGCACACTTATAGTAACCCGATGGGTTCTTGGACCCCTTGGTGTAGTCCTCTGCTTGCTCTCAATTGTCATATTAGGTTGTCTAGGTTTGCTGACATTGACAGGTGTGTCTGCTTTCCCTGCCTCTTGTGTGATCGTTTGCTGATGAGGCTGAATAATGGCAGGTGTTGGACCTCTAGGTGCTATAAGTTGATGTGCGCTGGGCTGAAAAAATAATAGATTGAAAGTTAACAAAAGTATTGATGATAGGATTTATTAATCAACTTGAATACAGACTGCAAAAGAAAAATAGGTTCACAAATAAATAATACAAGCCCTATTATACCCTATCTAGTTGTACACATGATTGGGCGTGAGCCGGTCCTATATGTAAAACAACATTAATACCCGGCTGCTATGATATTTCAAGAATGTTCATAGTTTTTTAAATTCTGGTATACATCTATGACCAGGGATCATCTTAGCTCTGCCTCAGACATAAACAATCAATCATGCCCTCAATTCTATAGGGTCCACAACTTATAAGTTCCCCCTAATACTTTTTTAGATAAGTCGAAAAATATTTTATGAAATGTAAAAATATAAAAAGGTATGTATAGCCCTGTTTGTTTTACACATGTGGACCAATTTATAGCGTCACACATCATTGCGTACAGTCACAATGGTTAATTGAGTAAGAAAATAGGCTGTTTTAAAAGTTTCACCTGAGTCCATAGCAGTCAGGTTTTCTTTAACAAACACTATGAATAGACCTGCCTACTGTATTGTTTGAGAGTTGATTCCTATGGACTCAGATGCAACTTTTAACACTGTTTAAAGCGGTTTCTTTTTTTACATAATGAACCATTGTGACTGAACGCAATGACGTGTGAGGCTATAATTTAGTCCATATGTGTAAAACAAATAAGGCTTCCCATACATTTTTACACCTTTGCGTTTCGTCAAATATTTTACGACTTATTCAAAAAAGTATTTAGGGGGAACTTATAAGTTGTGGACCCTATATTAATGAACCCCTAAATTCAATGTTTTTAAGCCAGTGACTTTCCAATTTACGAGCATAACATAATATATTAAAAACAAACTTACATTGTTTTTCTTTCTCTGATTATTGTCTCTTGTTGTTCTTCCATCAGGATTTTGACTGGCTGATGAAGTTGAAGGTCCATAATGGAAACACTGTTTTGTTGGTTTCTTATTTTCACTGTCATTCAATTCTTGACTATATTTCTGTTTGACAGGTATGTGTACATTTACTGATGCTTCTTCGTTCGAGGAATTCTCTGTTACTTGTAAGATGGATTGCTTTGGCAAACTCTCATCTTCTAGCTCATGTACATACATGGGAGAACCAATCTGATCATCTGAAACCGCAATGGAAACTCTTTTCTTTACCATAGAGTCTACATGTAAACCATCCATTACATGATCTTCTGATGTTCCAACAGTGTCTTTGTTTCTTTGTGTATGGTCAATTGTCTCATTATCTAAGTGGTTTAAATGCCCTAAACGTTCAGATGCATACTCAACTGTATGATATGGAGTAAGCTGCCTTGAGTGAATTTTTGCCGATATAGATTTAGAACCTTCAGCTCGTTTTTTAATAGGAATGGATGGTATCATGAATGGTGAGTCTTCCTCGCTATATTGGTCACTGCATGACATAACATCTAGATCTTCATCATCTCCCAGATTTGATTGAGATGCATCATCATTGTCTTCTACATCTGCTTCCTGACTATTTACTTTATCCCTCAGCTTATATGCAACATATACGATACCTGCATATGGTGGATTTTTAGAATCACAAAGATTACCAGGATGGCAACTTTTATTTTCACATCTTGTATCCTGCACCGCGTAGTGGTGAATAAGTTGCTGTTCCAGTCTAATGGCGTACTGTTCAACATTAGCAAAGTTTCCCTTTTTAACCGGATTGACCTTTTCGGTGATGGCAACTAATGCAATAAGCCCACTGTATCCATTTTTGGCATATTCTTTCCATCTGCCGTTTATACCATCATCCAATGCCCATGTTTCAGGATCATTTTCATCAAATATTACATTCAATCGTTTTCTCGCATGGCTCTTTCCTATAGTATAAGCATGAATCTCTTTGTTTGTTTGTTTTACTGCAATGGTCTCAAAAATATTGTCCACTTGTTTAATTAAAGTGTTTCTAATTTTACGACTAATTCCACGACATGATAAATGTTGATAGTCATTTACTATGTTAGTTAAGTCGACAAGATTGTAGCTGTAAGACTTGGCGAGTCCTCTGCAGAGTAAATCGTAAGATGTGTCGCCTCTTTTCCTTGCACTGCTTACAGCTGACATCCTGTAATCTGTATTAAAAATGAAAAAAAGGTTTTGTAATTTTGTGGCTATCTTATTTGCATTATCAGGGGGGCACTCCAACTTTGGAGGTGACGCATATGTAGGGCTGTTTTAGACCCCCTTTTTCAACATCGCTGTCACCCAAAGACCCCATATTTTTTATGAGAACATGCTTTGTCACCCAAAGACCCTTAAATTTCCATTTGAACAGCAACACGTCATCTATCACTGATTTTGTTACGTCTTTGGGAAATAACAAGCCATTTGAAGCCATTTAGAATGTTAAAAAATCAATTTTCGAGGCTTCTTTTGGCTCTCACCCAACGACCCCATTTAAAAAAAGGTCATATTCTCACCCAACACCTCCTTAATTTAGATCGAAATGGACCGTCTCTCACCAAATAAAAAAAACACACTCTCACCCAATGGCCCCATATTTTTGATATTTTGCTCTCACCGTGCCAGCCCTACACCTATATCCATTCACAGATAGAGAATTCACTATACATTTCATATTAAAGTGCCCTCTGGGTCTACCTTATCTGCATCATTGTGAAAGGCCCACCTTGATCTTTCAGTTTCTGAAGATCCTTATTTCTTAAATCTATCCACCCTAACATTTTGCGATTTCTTTGACAGTTAGACCTTCCTTGGTAAGAGCTTCCTGATAAGGATCTTCAGAAACTGAAAGATCTAGGTGGGCCTTTCACAACTGCAGATGAGATAGACCAGTGAAATAGAAGAAGAGGAAAAGGTGTCAAGACTTTATCTTGAAGTCCGGTACGCCCGGATACTGCTCTGTCAATACCAAAAAGTAGTGACATAATTTTATGTAGACTGAAAAAGGATTACAAGGGGGAGGGAGGGGGTAGGAACAACAAATTATTCATGAATATGCGTGAGATTTTACTCATTTTCCAGCTTTTTGCGCGAGATTTACTACCTAGTCGTGAAATTATACTACCTTGGCGTGAGACAGTGAGAAAGTGACCCAATGCGTGAGACTCACGGCCAATGCGTGAGAGTTGACAGCCCTGCTTTACTTTTGTACAGTGCAAGTCTTCCGAATTTGGCAACCTTAATTTCAAATCTTCAGGGGATATGTACAGGGGGGTTAGCTTTATTGATTTGATTTTTTTCTTTTTGATTTATTATCTAGGGTCTGTACATATTTAAGCACTGCAGAAAACAATACCTGTTATTTTGTAAAAATAATTCCACCCCTAATAGTAACCTCATAATTTAATTAATTTTCCATTATGATAATGTACTAAAAACTATATAATCAACTAGAAATAAACAAGAAGATTAGTACCGGCAATTCAAATTATTTGCAAAAAGACTTCAATTGCTAACATTTTCTGCACATGATTCCGATTTTGCATTTGCGAGTTATGCATGATTATTTTTTTTTTCATTTTGAATACACCTTGTTTGTTCCCCCTTTTCTCAAACATTATTTAGCACCTGGTCTGCTCAGTGCATTTTCTTCCATGATTAATTAATATGATGATAGTTAATTTTGCTGTATGTATTATCACCATGATCATGTTATGTTAAATTTTTTGATCGCATTATTATTTCATGATTTGTAGCAGCTGAACCAGGAAACCAACCGAATATATGGCTTCAATTGAGTGATAGTGATACTGCCGATTTTCTTTTTTCACTGAAAATTTGCCTCCAAATAAACACCTCCTGCAATTATACTCCAGGTGTGGTCTTACCAGGCCAAAATATGCTTGCTCCCGTATCCTCTGTGAACTTGATCTTAGATTCCAGCGCAGCATGCCTAGCAGCCTTGTTGGTAATATTGGCAATGTGCTTTTGCCATGACATATCGGAAGAACACACTATAGGCCAAAATACAGGTAGCACTGACTGATGCACACCGTCGACGTCCTATACGATAAATATAAATTTAATACTCCGTTGGTGAGCGACGGGCGAGTGGTAGTGAGCGACAGGCGAGTGGTATTTCACTGAACGCAAGAAAAGGAGTTATATCTGATTGGCTAGCAATCGATCGCTTAGGTCGCTCAGTAGTCAACTACAAACTCATGCATTCAATTCGATTGAAATCGATTATTCTATTATTGACGAAGATAAAGAGCGTGATAGTGTGTCAATAATGTACATTGTATTGCACCTGGTTTTACCAGCATTCCTTTATAAAATAATTTTCTCAAAGAGTTGAATATTGTCAAAATTTTTACCCAGGATTTCAAATTTTTTACCCGCAAATTGCAGTTAAACATATCCACAGCAAAATACGGGTCCTCACTAATTAGTACATTTAATTTCCAGTTAGTAGGCCTACATTTAAACGAAACCTGTGATTTATGTGACAACAAATAAAATTTTCTTACAATAGAAATATCATATGGGATACTGATATGGTAGGCCGCAACCGCCACAACGTGGAGCTGCTACGCGTAGCTGACTTTTTGTTCCGTGGAGCCAAATTGACCAATCATGTTAGAGTTTTTCATTACTCGGAGGTAAAACTGACCAATCAAGTACGACTTACTCATTACGTGAAGCTTAATTTAGTCATTAAGAATTTGCCAGACGAGCTTCACGTAGTTGCAAGATATCCTCGGTCACGATAGTTATGATTCAAAAAGTAATTTATGAAAAGTACGAACCGACTTATTATTAAGATGAACATGCACTCACAAGAAACTCATACAGTATTGTACACAACTATATAGCTAGGCAGAGTGGTGGTAAACCATGCACACAATTCTGCGATCTGCAGTGTATCGCCGGGAGCTGATTTGTACATCTTGCGCTTGGCGTGGCTCTGCGGAATTCGACCTTCAGCAAACCAGTTCGGATTTACTTTATATACTAGTAGTAGGCCATATATACTGTAGTTACGGTACTGCCCGCTTTTCCTATACACAATACTCAGTGCGCTCACCATTGACGTGTGACCTAGTGTATGTTAGAAGTATTATGCCATTGCCTATATGACGTCACTGTGTAAAAAATAACCAGTCAATATTTAAAGTATTCTCTGAAATTCTAGAAAATATAGTTTTGTAACATTTCCTAAATTTTTAGCTAATTTAGGTGTTTGGAAATATTGGTACTTTTGTGTTTTAGGAAGGATATGTAAACGACAGATAACACCAAAAAATATGAACAAATTATTTCTAAACCGTGTTAAGTCTGCAAACCATTATGCTTCTCATTTTCAAGAACGCTGGTTAACAATAAGCAGACTATTGTCTCATTAAGTAAACAAAAGCCCAGACAGTATTGTTACCTTGCGTTCGCTTTATAATCATTCACCCAACTGAAACTATAATACCAGCTCATTGTTCATTGCACAGGTAAAACAGACACAAGTGCAGTGTGTATTTAACCAGAGAAGATCTGATGTAACATAGTTGAGCTGTTTTCATTGAGTGTTATCTTGGTTTAATAGCTTTTAATGGGGTTTAAGTCCTTCAAAGGTCGTGGTGAATTCTACTGTAGACATGACTGCATCATGATTATTTTAAAGTCAACAACATTCAACAATATGATCACCGTGATAGTATGACAGTATCAGTACCGTGGCCGTCAGTGATCCTGGCCTGACACAGTAGACAAACAAACAAACACGCCACACACATGGCACATGCATGCAAGGTAACATTGACTATACACTAATCAAACAATGGTATTGATCCTGTACAACTGTTTGTGGTTTATTTACATTCGATTCATTTAAAATCCACATAGTAAACATTAATTTTGGCAAGAGTTTTTCTCTCTGGAGCGATGATGCATCAACTGGCTCCGCGTAATGAAAAGATCTAACATGATTGGTCAATTTAGCTCCATGGCGAAAAAAAGTAAGCTACGGCGTAGCAGCTCCACGCCAGGCGGTTCTGCCAGCCATATACTGATCATGCGTAAAATCGTAAAACATAGAATAGAAACAGTGTGGCCGGCTCTCAAAATCTCAAATTGTATGCATAGCCTGAGTCGCACGGCCTATCTCGAACAAAATAGCTCAAAATCACCATGCGTAGTTGTTGAAAAACGTGAGGATTTATCGTACTACCACGGCAATTTTTAACACGAAGATATAGGGATGATGACGGTGTGTGATGCCTCCCAGGTGGTAATAAGCATTGGTGATCTTATCTGTGTTGAACCACATAGATCTGCCAATTAACGGACCACAAGTGAAGATGGTCCAGGTCCTTCTGGAGATCCATGCTGTCACTGATGTTGGATATTGACTTGTATAGAAGGCAGCCACCAGCAAACAGACACAGATTGGAAGTAAAGTCAGTTGGTATGTCATTTATATATGTAAGAAACAGAAAAGGTCCCAGCACGGTGCCTTGTGGTACCCCGGATGCTTGTCCATCGATGACCACATGCTGGCTATGTTGGGTCAAGAAGTGATTAGCCCACTGAAGGAGAGAGCCGCTGACGCCATAGTGTTGTAATTTCCGTAGTAGTCTTTGGTGGGGGACCCGGTCAAAAGCCTTTGAAAAGTCTAAGACAATGGTGTCGACCTGTTTAGGTTCATCAATGGATTTGGCAAGGTCCTTAGCTGTAATATTAGCTGGGTCTCACAAGAACGGCCAGATCGGAAACCGTGCTGAGCTTCAGTGAGAATGTCGTGCTGGTTGTAGTGCTTCATGATGTTACTGAATATTATATGTTCCAAGAGGTTGTTACATATTGAAGTTATGGACACCGGGCGTAAGTTAGATGGTGCGCTCTTATCGCCCATCCAGTGAGATATTAGCAGCACAACAATCTGATGGAGTGATGGAATGTCTCCAGTGTCCAAGGATTCCTGGGAAATGTAGGTGAGGATTGGAGCAATTTCAACGGCAAATTCTTTCAACACCCAGACTAGTAGAGTATCTGGTCCTGTAGCTTTCCTGATGTTTAAGGAGCACAGCAGTCTTAGAACACCATCACATGTGACGACAATGCGATTCATGGTGGGGATGGTAGAGTTGCCAAGATCTGGTATGCTAGCTGGATCCTCATGGGTAAATACAGAGCTGAACTGGTTGTTAAATGCTGTAGCTTTGCCTTCAAGCTATCAAAGATGACTCGGTTGCCAGACTTCAGGGAAGTGACATTGGTAGGCTCCTGTTTTTTGGAGTTGACAAATTTCCAGAAGGACTTGTGGGAGCTGTCCAATGAGTCATTGAACATACTCTTCTGAAATTCCCAGTAGGTACATGACTTCTGCTATGATATGATATGATATGATTTAAAAGCTACCCAGTCACAATCTTTTGGGTGGATTTAGCTTTGTTGTTTAGCTTTGTTAGAAAGCTATTTAATTCAACCGTCCAGTCTACATGTGCTTCATTGACTATTCAAAAGCATTCATACTGTTCAACATCAAAAACTGTGGGACACCTTGGTATCAATGGGCTTCCCAAAAAATGTGGTAGAATTGCTTAGGACACTCTATGACGATCAGGAATCAACTGTAAGAACAACATGTGGTGACAGCTAGCCCGGGGTGACAGTACCTGGTTCAAAATCGAGCAAGGGGTGAGACAAGAAAAAAATACATATATGCAGAGTATATCATGCGAATGGCCCTCGAGAGTTGCAGCATTGTAATATCTGTCGGGAGGCTGAATCATCAACAACTTACGGTATGCGGACGACACCCTACTAGCAGACAGTGCTTGTGAACTTGAGGAGCTGATTGAAAGAGTGAGAACGGAGAGTGAAAAGTTTGGCCTTTTTCTAAATGTAAGCAAAACAAAGGTGATGGTCATCAACCAAACAGAAGAGAACACCACTATTCATGCAGGAAACCAGGCAATTGAGGTTATCAAACAGTTTAACTTCCTTGGATCCATGATTTCAAATCAAGGCGGATGCTCTACTGAGATCAGATGTCGCATAGCAATGGCAAAAACATCAATGTGCACAATGCACAAGTTATGGAAGGACAGAAGCATCAGTAAGTCAACAAAGATTAGACTCGTCTCCACTTTGATTTTCCCGATCGCAACATATGCTGAGAAAGCTTTGACGAGTAACCAAGTAGAGCCGAATTGGTCAAGCTGGGAGATTCAGCGCTTGTTGATCGAAAAGACAGCTTACATGTAGGCTAATAGAAATTGGCACTCCATTCGTGGTGGTGGTTGTTGTTGTGGACAAATAATAAAGTATAAAACATGTATGCCTATGTCCGGCACATAGGCAGGGTGATTCTTTGTTGGATTATTTGATCAGGCATGATGTGACCTCTTCTCATAATTTATTACTTTCTTTTTCTCACAAGTATGAAACAGAGCGCTGTATGTCTGACGAGTCGTACCGTCAATTGCGAACTTGGATGTAAGCTTAAATTTGCCTCTCTATTTTGTATTTGTAAACTAAAACAAGAATACTTTAATAAATCCGAATATGAAAGTAGACCTATGTGAATTAATTAAGATGCCAAGACAAACTGATATCGTAAAAGCCTCACCGGCGCTTGCAAAAGTTATAAATGAACGCTGTACAATGGTTTATAAAATATATAGGTATGCTAGGTGAATTCAAATTTGCCATCAAACTGCATCATTTTATATATCAAATTAAAGCCCTTGAGTAAAGAAAGCCAAAACAGAAAACCTTTTGTCATACTCATAGCACTTTCCGTAGCAAAGTTACATCTTGTCAAAGATTGACTTTCATCAAAAAAGATTCTGCTAGCAAAATTCCCCCAAAACAGCATTTCAATTGTAATTCTCAAAATTAAATATATCACAATTTTTACATTGGATTTCAAAATCTTTACGTATAAAATGCAGTAAAAGATATCCCCAGCAAGCTGCAATGCCCCGCTAATTAGTGTACTGCTTTTCGAGTGAGTGTACTGGAAACAAAACCCTGGTTTTACCTGAAAACAAATAGATTTTCTTGTAATAGAAACATCATATGGGGTACTAGAGCACAAATCGTAATAATGTGTAGAATATAGAAACTCTGTGTATCTCATATTCTCATATGATAGTCATGGTATGCTTTAGTCCTGCCAGCAAGACTTCAGTCTTTATCATAAACATAATGACATCTACTGACCTAGGTACGACGAGTTACAGTTACTGTAACTAGGTATGCTTAGCCTGAGTCGCTCGGCCTATCTCAAACAAAATGCGTAGCTGTTGAAAAACGAGAGGAGTCGCTGTACTATCACAGCAATTTTTGACACGAAGATATAGGGATGATGACGATGTGCAAGGTATTCTTCCCTGACTATTTCACTTACCATAGTCACTGTTGCCCTAAACATCTTTGAAGTAAGCTTCCTTGGTTGTATTTAGTCTCTCGAAATTTATTGGTCCAAATTTGTAGTCAAGTAAGCTTCATTGGTTGTATTTTGTCTCTGGAAATTTATTGGTCCAAATTTGTAGTCAACATCTTGAAATTAAGGTCGTGTTCTCACTACAGACATGGGGTCTCGTACCTAGGTCCGAGTCCACATACAAGTGGACTCAGTCCACATTGATTTCGCGTTCTCACTAACACCAAAATGCTGATGTAGGATCGACTCCACTTACCCGGATGTTATATAATATCAATGCATGACGTCACAAATTCTGTTGCAATGCATGTTTTGAGCCGAACTCACAGCACAAATCAAACTATCTATTTTGAAAGATCATTTTTTATTTCCAGGCCCCCTGATATATTTCTGCAATCTATGGATATGTTATTTTGTGATATGTAGAATTTGGAAAGATCTGAAATAAAACGCTCTAAAAACTATTATTTTATATTAGGCCTATACGTGTAAAATGAGAGAAATACATCGGGTTGTTATTTCTGATTTTTGTCAAGCACGCCGATTTACACGCAACACAACCTCTAAATCACCATCAAAAATACTATTTTTGATTGGTAATTTTGACTCAGTCTAGCAAAATGTACACTTCAAAAACGAATATATTACACCTGAATAATATCCTTTTGAAGTTCAAAGTCATTTTGTTTAATTCTGAAACTGGATAAAATCTGTATCTTGCCGCGATGCAGTTGTTTTCACACTGCACGAGAAGCATGCTGCTCATCAAACCACGGCAAGCATCTCAAACGAACTTCCGTGTATAGTCACTTTCCCCGAGCTTTTTCCACATAAAAAATAAATTTTGTAAATTACTACATGAAATAAAGCCTGTAGAAATTTGTTCAATAATACCAGCTATGAATTTTTGAAAATGCATATGTTTAAATTTTATAATGGAAAATTATAAAATGTAGACTGTATATTGTATAGGCCTATAGTACAACGCCGGCCATCAAGGTCGTGCATAGAGCATTTCGGTATAAGTGGATCGAGTCCACTTGTAAACGCGTTCTCACTATGCTGTTTGATACCACGTCCTAGGTGCGAGACTACCTCAATGAGGTGGTCTCGATGCTACATCCTGGATGTAGGATCGAGACCACTTATTTCGCGTTCTCACTATGCTTGGAAGTGGACTCGATGTAGGATCGAGTCCACGTCCTGGTATCAAACAGGCATAGTGAGAACGCGCCCTAAGTGTCCTGGTTGTAAGCTACACCATGCTTCAAATGGTGTTGATCAAATATGGCTCTCAAAATGTCTGACAAAACAATCCCTTCTTTTGACCTTTCATAGAGAAATGTGTTATTCTACCAATACCCAACAGAACAGAGACTGTGACTATGAGGTCATATCATGACATCACTAAAATACCACATCATCATGTCAGCCATTTGCAGGTCAAGGGTACATGCCACAAAATAGCTTTCCATAGACTTTACGTGCAAAATAGGGGTCACGTTTTAGGCTATAAGTCGAGTTACGTCTTACTTTGAAATATATATTTGATATCATCTTATTAAATCAGAACAAAATTCTGCATAACATATCTGAAAATGACACCATACTTTAGGTCTATATCTGGTTCCATACAGCAATACGCAGTATTGCTGTCTGGTAAGCAGGTACTGAATTGAGACGTCGTGAATTGAGGCGTCGGAGCCGGTCAAACACAGAGGACTAGCCTACACCCGTATCCTACTATCACTCAAACAAGCAAATCTCTTCACGAATTCACTCACCTTGCGATCCTACATCATCAGTTGAAACAAACATATAAGTTTCCAAAAACAACTTTGTCATTCCTCAAAACTACAAGTAACTTCATTAATAAAAAATTGAAATCATACTATTACCCGTTATTGAAAATTTTGTCGATTTTATGAACCAAAAGAACGCACGAGTCGAGTTCAGTTTACCAAAATGGTAGCTCCTGCCTCCTGGTCACCTCAGATATGACGTCAGTATCAAGCTGCTTTATTAAGCGGTGGATCGGATTGGTTGAAATCAACGCCACGCTTTTTGACCTTACAGGGTCAGAGATATGCATATTCATGTCAGCGATGCGGATATAGTATCATCACCGGAACTGAGAATTGCGACATTTTCGATGTTTGTACCGGGAATTTCAGACACGGAGACTCACGAGATTTGAAAAAATTCGTCCAAAGGTAACCAAAGGGTTGGGGATCGCATTTTTAACTATCACTAAATGTTTCGGAATTGAGGTCGGCTAAAAAGTAGACACTTTCGGGGACTGTAATTGGTGTAGATGTCACATTTTGAACAGTGAGCGATAAGTGGCCAACCCGGGGGGGCCACTGGTCATTGACAAGGGGGTATCATGCGTGGCCATGGAGTTTGAAAAAGCACCCTAAACAAGTATGTGCAACGACTGAAAATACACCCCTAAATAAGTATAACAAGTGTAATATCCTACCCTAAACAAGTATTGGCGTTTTTTACCCCTTAGCAAGTAAAACATATATTTTCGACACCCTAAGCAAGTAATAGGCCTACTACTTGAAGCTCCATTTTCATTGATTTCTTTAATAGTAGGCCTAACTCAGAATGGCCGCGCTACCAGGGCAGAATATGAGCTATTTTAAAATTACAAAATAAACGTTACATTATTTTAAGCTGATTTATAGTATCAGAGAGCCTAAGAGGTAATTAAATGAAAAGAAAATTTACAAAACTCTAACTAAGAAAAAACAACACGAAGAAAAGAAAATAGAGAAAAAGAAGTCAAGAAATGTGAAATTATATCATTTTTGTAGGCCCTATTAAAGTTTCGACAATTTATTCTCCATCCTCCAAATACTGATTATTATAGACCTACAAATCATGTTTCAAAATGAGACAAAAATCATAAAATAGTGGTCAGATTTTTTTTTATGACCTAGGGCTAGCCTTATTGCGAAAAGATGAAAAGTGCATAATATTAATAATTTATTTTAAAAGCTTAAAATTACAACAATTAAGGCCTACTTCTGGAAGGAATCGGATGAATAATAGTGGTATTATTTCATAAGTTGAATAAAGTATTAGGATGAAAATAAGTCGGTAAATAGCGACTGAGATGCATGGTGCTCAATCAGTTCAGCCAAGACTTGCAGGATTCGTGTATGACTGCAGAATTTGATACCAATCCAAAAACGTATTTTAATTCTGCACCATATCCATCTTACCTTTTAATATTCATTTGATGTTTTCACAATTTATTCAAAAGTTTAAAATTTGTTTTTAAATAAAATCAAGATCACTTATTGTGACAAAATTCTGACAAAAATATGATGCTTTTGACGATTAATAACATGCATGTTTTTATTTATTTATTTTGTGGATAGGTCACAGGTCAACTCAATCAATCCTCTACCGTAGATATTTGTGGTTAAATAATTGTATACAACATGAAAATTAGCTTGAAAATCTTTATTTTTATCCATAATACAAGATCGAAAATTCAAATAATAGTAAAAATATTTTAAAATGAAATGAGAAACTTTGGACTTTATAAAGGAGAATTGAAACTCTTAAAATCAGAGTATACACGTGCTGTGCATGTACAATGTACTGCATGTGTACATCACCATTGAATGTTGTAGGGTTGTGCATGTAGCATTGAATGGGTTAATGGAAAAATATTAACAGGCCATGGGCGAAGTCGGCAATCTTTATGGACTAAACAGAGAACTACACAGTCAAGTCTAGGGATAAACATGAAGGACATGAAACTTATGAAGGACTGGTGTCTGGACGGACCCTAAATACGTAAATCTGTTGTGAAAAAGATACCCTTTTTCTCTAATCTCCATGTTTTTGACACCCTATTCACGATACGTACGTACAGTGCCTGATCGTGAAAAAAGACCCTTTTTACGTGATTTTTTGGCCACGCATGATACCCCCTTGTCAATGACCAGTGGCCCCCCCGGGGTGGCCAATTTCATGCTCAGCACAAGTGACTATCTTTACTCAGGGTACTTTAGGTCTACTTTTTGAGAAAAATAGCGCTGTATAAAAAGGCCCGATTTTCCTGTGTTTACGTCCGACTGCTAACCGCGTTTTGACCTTGTGTGTTCATGTGCTCATCATCGTAAACATCAGTCAAATTTTCGCGTTTTCTGTTGACTGTTCAAATTAGTCACATTCACAAGTTCTAGCAAAACACGATTTGCAACACTAAAATTGTTAATATTGTACCGATTTTGCACAATTTGTATGCAAAGTTGGGACTATAGTCGTGATAAACTGCTTCACAGGCGGATTTATAGTCCGAATAATCAGACCCAGAACAAAATATTAATTTCTGACATGATGATGATCATTCATCAATTTCATGATCCTGTTCTGGGTCTGAATTCAAAATTGTTTCCATATGAAATCTTGATGGCAAATTGGACAATAGAAGCACATGGTTCTACGTGACAGCTTTTTAATCCCTATTCATGTTACCTGACATAAATCTTCCACAAATAACATAACAATTATTAAATTATTAAGCTTACCTGACTTACCTGACACAAACCTAAATGGTAAGCGCTGATTTCCAATGGCCGGAAGCAGGTATGAATAAGTAATTCTCTGACGTCATCACGAGTTTTCAGAGATTATAGAGGCTTGTCAAGCACTACGTATGATCAGATCAGAGAAGATCTTCTCTGGTATGATCATTATTTATTTATTTATTTATTTATTTATTTATTTATTTATATTGCTATGTGCTAATTTCACTAGTATAATAATAATATATTTCGCTCCTATATTTTATAGTTGAGCACTGTATCTAGTGATGGTTTCATTATATTTATTTATTTATTTAT